>NW_019384672.1:78365-127293 GCF_000671375.1 Centruroides sculpturatus | reverse complement strand
GGTAAATTGATTGTTTTATCTCACAATTTCCTATGTCCTATGTCGTAAATCTTATATTATCTATATTTGATTTCAGTTTTTAAAAATTGCAGACTTATAAATTCTCACTGGCATACATCATCGTGTCTTTCCTTGAGAACGGTGTTAAATAGACAAAATTTGAAACCAGATATGGAACGTCTAAGGGCAGAAGACCCCCTATATATGAACTTTTGCTTTTAAATGGAAGCCACATTGTTTCAATTTAAAAATTTTCTTTTGAATGGAGTTTGATAGATGAATTGTTAACAGGAAAAGTATGATGTACAGGGGCAACACACTACTAAAATTGAGAGCATCATAAGCTCAATCCTGTACCTTTTGTCGAACACTTATGAAATTTTTCATGGAGGTTTGTTTGTCAGGGTGAAATGTTTCTTGAAATTTAGAGGGAAATTTGACAATTGATTCAAGAGATATGACCGTCTATATTTAATATTTCCTAAACCAATCCAAGTCTTAAAGGTAATGGTAACAATTATTGAGGATGAAAACAAATGAAGAATAATGGGAAAGCTCAGTAACAACGTTTCCAATTCCTTCCTGCAAGTGGAATTCTTCGGGATGTTATTTTTTCAATACTTTATTGCAATAATATCCTTAACTCTTGTTGATGTTGACTTCTTAAGTATATCACTCGAAATGCATGTAATTGGCCACTTGTGGACTATAGTGATATCGGTCATACAGGTAACAGCAGTGATAATAATCAAGTAAATATTGGCTAATTGTGATATTAGTCAAACGGATATTCTTCCCAATACAGGTTCTTCATAGATTGAATTCTTAAACAATCAATTATATTGTATTTGTTATTAATTTCCATGAATTTGTATAATGTCTGTGTTATTTATTAAATTTTAAAACTAAACGTGCAATTACTTATTGTGACGTCGTCAGCATTTTTAATCTTCTTTTAATTTGAATATTATTTAGGACAATTACTTAATTATTGTCATATTAAACAATGAATATTTAATGCCTCAATTGATTTTTCACTTAATAACATTACATTACTTCTATTCACTTTATTTTTCATGGATAACAATGATGACATTCAACTAAACAATCCACGACAGATGAACTGGTGATCATCCTTTTATGTAAAGTCTCGTAAGTCAACACAATTTTTAATTGTCTCTCCTGAAGAAAGTAATAACAATTAATGTAATTAATCGTGATTTTCGACTTAATAACACATTAATTGTCTTTCGGCAATAAAAATATTAATTTCTGTAAATACAGTTATGAATTTCTGATGTAACACTTGATAAAGGCAAATTTCTCACAGAAAGTCTTCATTTATGTTGCCATTTACAGCGATTCAATTACTCACACTGTAAGAACAGATCGGATAATTTATTTACATATACAATAGATATACCTTGTGTTCATAAAATAACCTACAAAACATTTTCTACAATGTAATCTCTCATAGTTATCACATTAACGATACATTTTATATTAAATATATCATTATTCCTCTGTAAAACATCGTGTTAATTGATTAAATTACCTGTTTATGATGTTGTAAAACTTAATTATTTCTGATTTGAGTAGATAATAAATTTCAATTATATTATTATTATCAACATCCCTTGTGATTCTCCTAACTGATAATGTTATTAATTAAGGGTTACATTCAAGCAGTAAAATTACACGTATTTTCGTGGTATTTCTTTGTAGTTTTAATGAAAAATTCAGTATCTTTACAATTTCATTGATTGATTCGACAGAGTATAAGAAATTTATAGCTAGGTGAAGGAATCTTGCAAAATTTCACGTACCAGCCCATTGAGGAGGTTCGAACCCACGACCAGAACTAACTGGTTTTATTCACTTGGCTCTCATGAATTCTGTATTCTCTTTCACATCAGTGTCATTCTTCATACCTCGCACGTATCCTCCTTCAAATCATCTTAAAAAATATGTTTTTAGATTATTTAATTTTAAAGTTTTCATATATATTAGATTAGCCTTGTAACGAATTAAATAATTACAGCTTCCTTTTATTCATTTACAAAGATTATGCAAAGAACCTTGCAGCATAAATCTTAAAAGATTTATATTTGCTCTTTAGTGTCACTCAGTCAACAGGAATTATGTATGATATGTAAATATTAAAGTCTATTTTCCTTATAGTCACTATTTTTCAAAAGAGTTTAGAAGTCGTTTTTGAAAAATAAAGACACACTTTGAATTTTTCAGATAAAATATATTCTTTAGAGTCATTTTTAAAGTAATATATAAAGTTTTTGAGTTGTCAAACTCTATATCATGTTACATCACAGTTCACGAAATTTATATATATATATATATATAACTTTTTATACGACTTTACATAGAAAATTCATTCTGTAGGTTGTTACTTTATGAAGTGTCAATCAATTAAAGTAATATAACAGAGCAAGAAATTTAAATTATGCAATATGTTTCATTTTCTATTGATCAGTATCCAGTTACGTTGTTATTCGCATCCTCATCCTGTATTTTTTTATGAAGCAGAGAAATGTATGATCACGAAAGATGAAGTGATAAATTCTTTTTATGAAATTGATGCTATCTGTACTCCTCTTTTTCAAGAGGGGAGATTAGGAAGAGCAGAAAGAGGAAGTGTAGCGAGCAAGGATAATAGAAAGAGAAGAGATAAGGAAGTGGAGCGAGCAAGGATAGAAAGAGAAGAAATGAGGAAGTGAGAAGAGCGAGAATGATAGAAAGAGAAAAGATGAGGAAGTGGAGCGAGCAAGGATAATAGAAAGAGAAGAAATGAGGAAATGAAAAGAGCGAGAATGATAAAAAGAGAAGAGATGAACAAGTGGAGCGAGCAAGGATGATAGAAAGAGAAGAGATGAGTATGTGGAGAGAGTAAAGATTTATTTTAATAAAAATTAACATAAATTTTTAAAAAGTTTACCAAATTAAATAGTGTTCTGAATGCAATTTAATAAATAATGTAGTGTATGATAGAAAAGAAGTTTGTAGTAACTTGAAATTAATTTCTAGTCTTCTTATAATAGAAGTAATGGATAAATATGAATTTTATTTTTCAATTTTTACTAAATTTCTTTAAAATTTACACATTCATACTGCAAATAATTGCTAAATTTTTAATTAAATTATTTGATAAATTATTATAAACAAAAGTACAATTATAGAAATCAATTTAAATATTATCTTAATTTTTTTTTATAATTTTAGGAAATTTCTTATTCATGACACATAAAAAATAAACGTAATTATAGTAGAAAGTGATGAATTTCCCAAAGGAATTACGAGTTAGAGGCTTTCTTTGAAGTGTATCTCTTCGATTGTCTAGTGATGACATTCAATTTCCTTTTCGATGGTGCCAGATGTTGATAATCTCCACTTATAATCTTTATTTATAAGTGTAATATTTTATCTAAATTTCTTATTTATATTTTTAGTATAAAGATTTTTAACGGAAATGAGAAAACAAAGGTTGCAGCACTAATCTCTTTTGCATTGAAACTGATAATTTGAGGATGGGTCTTTGTAAACTGGATGAAGAATGACCCGTTCTGGGAAATTTTTATATACAATTTCTGTTTAAAATATATTATAATAAATGAAAATAATGTTAAAAAAGCAGAAATTAAATTAAATATATATAAAAATTACGTATTAAGCATCGGTAATTAATCGAAGCCGAATGGATTGTCTATGGAGAAAAGGTTAAAAATTCTGTAAATAATTACTTTATACATAAATTTAAATAATGGATAACATCAATTATAAAACATACTTTAATATTTTTTGTTTATTATAAAAAAATTAAGTTTATGTCGATAATTTATAAGAGAATTGGTAAGTTTTGTAAAGAGAAATGACACTTAAATGTGAGAAAAAAACACTTTAAGAAGCTCGTAAAATCTGAAACAAGATAAGAAATATAAGAAAGAAGTATATTTGCTGTTGAAGAAAACACTTTTCTATATAAACATACGAATCAAACTATTGTGAATTGACAATAAGAGGATGTACTCCGAATATTCAAAGTAAAAAAGGGAATTGAAAGATGGAATTACAATAATCCCAAGTATAATATTGGCCCAGTACATGGAAATTTGGTATCAAAATGGTATGTTATTTTTCAAACAGAAAAGAATGTACAGTAACAGTTTCCATAACATGCACTCGTTTCTGCTTTGAAAGGATAGAATGCGAGGTAAATAGAAATCAAATTCAAAAATAAGTTTTAAAATTAAAATTATTTTAAAGAGAAATTAATAATATTAATATTCAATTTAATTTTTAAAATATAAAAATTTAATTAATAATTGATGCGATATTTCACAATTGTCTATTGAAGTTTTATAGATTTTTGTACACTTAATTAGGTTTTATGAATTTAAACAGTAGAACCTTTGAGAAATTCAATGAATAAATGCATTAGAATTGTAAAAGAGTTATTATAAATATATATACAAGGTGTTCTGTAAGTCTGGAACTGTAGTTTTCTTCCATAACTCGCTGTCTACAAGTCTTCACAACCAAAATATTTAGTACATTCAATTCAAACATAGACTGTAGTGGTAACACTGACGATATTGAGAGAAAATAGGGCATCATTGCACTGGTGAAAGCAGGAGAGTTGCTCAGTGTCGAGTATACTGTGTATAAATACTTACATTTACATATACTTGCTTTGTACGTCTGAGTCCATGTTTCATTTGAAAGAACCAAATAACTTGAATTCGTTCCTCCATATTCAGCTCAGAATAAACAAACACATTGTTCCAAGTTTGGTTTTATTAGTGTAAGGCAACGCAACACATGAGCGATCTGCTAAATGGGAAACTGGCCTCTATTTATGTGTTATTAACGCGAAGAAAATCCGAAAAACTTCATAACCAACCTCTACTGTTCAGTAGTTTTTATCCACTCGGCTGGTGGTGATCCTTATGGTTCCAGATTGATATACGACTTATTGCTATACTATCCAAGAATTTATTAATTTAAACTATAAAGCGATTAATGAAAAAAAAAATAAAATTAATTAAAACAAATTATGTATTTAAAAAAGCAATACATTTTAATTCGTTTAAATGAAAAATGGAAGCGATTAAACAACGAAACAAAGAGCAGTTGACAAATTCCTCCACGTCTCATTAAATATGATTACGGTTTCGTTTTTCAACAAAGAAATAAAAAAACCAAGAAAAAGTATTTTAAATTGTTTTCTTTTTAAGAAACAAAACTCTGAAAACAGTATTAATATGTCTTTGGTATACATTATCCAACTAATGGAAGATATTTATCATCAAAATTAAAATGTTTAAAATTTCCTCTTTCAAATTGTTTCCTTCGCTAATATTATGATTATACAAAATGTTAGAAAATTCTAATTTGTCTTTTTTCCAAGTAATTAGAAAAGACGTTTCTCTTTCTACCATCAAGAAACTATTAAACACTAAATTGAAACCATCCTTTCCAATTATCTCTTCTTCACCTATTCACTTGACAGTTCAATTGTAATTTGAAGTTACAGATAGAAAAGTACGTTTCTTCAAAGTGAAACTCTTATTATGTCCCTCATCACTCGTACTCATCCATTGTATGCTTGACCTAAAGATATGATGGATACGAGAGAAGGTCCTCTTAGTTTACACAGGACAAGAGCATAAACAGACTTCTTATTACTATCAGATTTCATATAACATTATATAAAAAATCACTAAAATTACTTAAAATATTTATTAATCTGCACTATTTTATATGTAGTTAATATACAGAATAGTCTAAAAGTCGGTTAACCATTCTAGAGACTAATTTGCCGTAGTATGTAATTTCAGACCACAATTACACGCTAGATGTTGGGGCCTTACACTACACGTCTTATTTATTGTTATTTAATGAAAAAGGGCCTCTTACATATTTATTTTTATTGCTTATAAAGCGTATTCATGAATAAATAAATTATAGAGGCACTCCTTGATCTATTAATTTCATATAATCAGTATTGCTTTATAACACAAAATTATAGAAAAAATTTAAAGTGTTATATTTAATTTTTCTTGTTTTTAATTATATTTCAATGCAAAATTTATATAAAAACTGAACGCTATAATTTTTGATCAAATTAAAACATAGGCGGTTCTTAGCTACATAACGTAGTTTTAAATCGACATTATTTTGAAATATATTTTAAACGCTAATTGGTCGAAAGAATGACCTTGAAAATGTTTTTGTCTATCTTCTTACATAAATTGAAGGGGACTGCCTATATTTATTTTTTGACCTTGCCTTTATTTTTAAATGTATTTATGCTGTGTTTAGTTGTAGAAAGAGTTATTAATGTCGATTATTTTCTAGAATATATTTTATGTATAAAAAAGGATTAGAAATTTTATATATAAATTATTTCTGAAGTATTATTAAAGATAAAATGACTATTTTAAACAAAATATTTCACGAAGAAGATAAACAGACATTAAGAAATATATCCTTGAAATAGTTCTTTTACTGTTATATCCAGTCTTTTTTTTTATAACTCTCCATCATAAAACAGAAATGTTCCAGTATCGAAGATGAAAGTTGTTATAATTCATGGCATGTTATAAAATTTTTCACTGTCCGTTTTATAAAGATTGTCTATAAAAAATATGTCCTTGATAACTGAGAATGTAAAATATATCATCACCTTCCTTGACGTCTACTTAATTTTCTTGTAAAAATACCAGTAAATATAACTTAATACATTAATTTAAACATGATTTTTTGAATGATTTTTAATCTTTTTATAGGCGAAAATTAATTTTTATACATTTTTACATTATAACATTTATCAATTTTCTTGTAATTGCACCGACGTGCATCACGTTTAGAGCTGGAGATTTTTTCCCTCTCCTGTTATTTATTTCGTAGAGAATGAAAAATGATAAGAATGTGAAGTGACAGGAACAAAAAACGATGTTTTTTTTTATAATAAAATAAAGTATCATTTATAGCATCCTTCACTTTAACAAAATAATCATTTGTTACACGAGATGTGAGAAACTTCTCAATTACTATCAAGTAACCATCGATCAAACTGTTATCAAACTATATAAATGCCCGAAGGATGGATGGAACTTCTTGTTTAATTTTAAAATATATTTGGTTTTTGTATATTTAAATTTTTTGTTTTGTAATATTATACTTTTAAATGTTGTTATTAACTCTTTACTATTTAAATAATAAGTTTTATTGTACATTCTTTTCCTCAAAACTGTTAGAAATTCTGAAAAGCAGGATGATGGATCCGCATCTTTCCAGAATAATGCAAGAAGCAAATGTGAGAGAATGAAGTGAATATACAAGATGCGTGTGTGGAAGAATGAAGATGATAAGCAAGATGCAAATGTAAAAGAACGGAGATGTTATACAAGATGCGTGGTGGAAGAAGGAAGATGATAAGCAAGATGCAAAGTGGGAGAATGGAGATGTTATACAAGATGCGTGGAGGAAGAAGGAAGATGATAAGCAAGATGGAAATGTGGGAGAACGGAGATGATATACAAGATGCAAATGTGAGAGAATGAAGTGAATATACAAGATGCGTGTGTGGAAGAATGAAGATGATAAGCAAGATGCAAAGTAGAAGAATGGAGATGTTATACAAGATGCGTGGTGGAAGAAGGAAGATGATAAGCAAGATGCAAATGTGGGAGAACGGAGATGATACACGAGATGCAAATGTTGGAGAATGAAGATGATATATTACTTAAAAGCAGGATAAAGTAAAAATACACCGTGAAAAGGAGTAGTCTGATAACATCCATTGTTTAAAATGAAGAGGATGTCACTCATGCGGGGTTATAAATGATGATGAAAGTGAGAAAATATAAAAATTTCTTTAAATTTTATTTTGTTTTAAAGCTTAAAAAATTAATTGTATCATTGAAACGAACATATTTTATTTCTAAAAATTACATTTATTGTTCTACTTTAAGGCACTTAATCTTTACAATTTACATACAAAATATATACGTGTAAACACATAGTATACGTAGAACATAAACGGATAGTGTTATAATTACGCCTATAACATTATAATTAAATTGATTTATAATAGAATTACAGAAAATGTAATTTTATTTCTCAGATATATTCATAAATATGTACATTAAATTGTACTAATTATTATGTTAACACACCCATAAAAAATTAACAAAAAAAATCTTATTTTATTACTGGATATGTTTGTATAATATCAACGCACAGTTTTCATATTAGAAAGAAAAATTAATAAATTTCTAAGCAGATATATAACAGAATTTTTAGATAAAACTCTAAGAATTTGAAATTTGAAACGTCTCAAGCAGTGGGTATGAGCATTTACCATTATTTTGATCGCGATAATTGTTATCATTAGTGAATCTTATATTGTTTGATCCTGGTTGTCTGTATGGAGATTGTTTAGTGACTTTTGTGCTGCTGATGGCATAAGAATCCATAACGTGTGAAACGTGAGTTGTAGATCCCTGTGGCACCACTTGGCAACGAACATTGGGATGACGTCTCAGAAGAGCTTTAATATATGTTTGTTTTAACGCTGTTTGCACCTAAATATATTATTTAAAATTAATACATTAACAATTTAATATTATTAATATAGGATGTATCAAGAGGGAAAGTAAATACTTTGAAAGATAATCCATACAAGAAGAAAGAAATCCGTCTATGAGGGCTTGAAAATGAGCTGATTTTTTTAAAAAAGTGGATAGACGTAGTGATATTCTTTGCAAAGTGTTGAGTGTGACTTACTACACTCAAAAACTTAGACAATCTCTGATGCCATCACTCCATCCTGTCATGGATCATTATCAGATGCAATCGACTGCTAGTTCAACTATAGCAGCAACATTAACACTGTAGCAGCTGTAGTTGCACTTTCAGTACACTGCATGTGATATCTTAACACTTGATACATTAAATTCTGATATAAACATACCTCTGTATTAATAAATCGCCATATCTTCATGTTACGTACATTTACTTCATAAAGTATTTACCTTTCTTCCTGAAAAACCCAGTGTTTGAGAACATGTAATATGAATAAAATTTACCTCAGAATTGAGAAAACAATAGAGCACCGCAACGAATATCCCCTAAATTGTATACGTAATAAATCATTAAAAACCATAGAAAATTCAAAATAATTTTTAAATATTACGACAATTTTTTGTACCTGACAAGACTGTAAAAGAGCATTTGTAATCATGTAAGCTTGTTCTAAATAGCCATCGTCTTGTGGATTTATACAGAAGAGCAAGTGGGTTATCCCCAGCAAAGGGAACAACAAAACTGTAGCTTTGACTGCTTTCCTAGACAAATAAAAAACGTTTTTATTAGTTTAATTTTCGATTTTTAATATGTTAAAGCAAATAGAATCAGTTATTATATTCCAAAACATTTTATGACTTTCATAATAAAGATGCATCTCTGCAACGGACTTTTTAACACGTAAATAGGGGCCTTAGAAAGTCCTCCCGAGAGACATTCCGAGTAGAGCGAGTGGACAGTTCTTCCATTGTTTCAACTCGTGTTTCATACACCAAAGGAAAAAGTCAGGAAGTAGCGTAAGCTATAGCTCATTTAATTTGTTATCTTCAACTCTAGGTTGCTTCATAAATAATTTTTAAGGTAGAGATGAGTTTTATAAGAAAAATAAAAGTGTAAATGATAATAACGAGTTAAATTTTCGTTAAACCCGATCCCACTCGAAATTGTTAGGGATCGGTTTATTTAGTTACGGTTGTGGGCAAGCTCACGGAACGACTTTTATGGAAAATTGGCCCTATTTAGGTGATACAAACGTGAAAACCTTACGGGGTCAGCCGTTGGAGAGAAGCGAACCCACGACCAACTTTTTATCCACTCGGCCTCTTGTGGGGGTTTCCACTCAAAATATGACTATATCCCCATACCCTCGACCTTTACCACCAAAATTTAATAGCATCTATGCCTCTAATACCCAAATCTTCCTGCAGAATTTAGAAATTTTCGACAAAAGGCATCATACATATGCAACACACAGGAACATACAGAAAAATCCCCAAATGTTTTTTTGCACTTTCAAGATCTCAAGTCTATAAATTTAAAAATATTGAAAGGTGGTCATTTATTTTACCAATTGCCATACTTCCCCTCTGTTATATATAGCAGAGAAACCATAAAAATACATATCTCATCGACCTGTACCAATTCCTAGATTTATTAAACATTGAGCATTGACATACTCTACGTTTTAACTACGATTAACTCAATTTTTTTTTTTAGTTTTTAAGAGAAAAATAAATGACTTTAACTAAATAAAAATCGTTTTACATTTATATTGTTAGAAAATTGATTGAATCCAGCTATCAATGAAACAATTTTACACTTTCTATTTTTATTCAGCTTTATTGAATTATCTGTTACTTTATCGTTACTATTTTTATCCAAAAAATCGGATTCTATTGAAAAACTATTTTTTACAATTCAGGGGGATTTCTTCTTTCTATTTTTACAAAAATAGCATTTTTTTTCTTTTAAACCACTTTACAGTAACGTTATTTCTTGTATTGCCCTTAAACACTGTTATTTCTTCGTACTATGGACGAAGTAATTTTCACTAAAAATTTACCAATAAATATCGAACAAATAACAGAATTTTATCGTATTTACATTTATCCAAATCTCTTCAAAAATTTTATTATTTGCGACTTTATTTAATTTGTGAAGCTGGATTTCGACTTGCCAGCCTTACGTCGCTAAACATTCGAGAGGCCCTTCCTCCAAATATAATGGGTAAATAGTAGAATTGTTTTTTGTGAATAGAACGAGGCCTCTTATAACTTGGGGCCCCGTAGTTTAATTAACGTATAGGTTAATCCCATTCTGAATGAGTAGCTTGTATAGGAAACGAACCCGATTCACCTCCTTGACGGTAAATATTCGTATTAATAGCCCATTAATCATTAAATTTATAAATATTTTTAATTGTTGAACATAATTTATAAAGATTTACTAAATTACTCACCTGACTTGTTTAGTTTCTATCGAAACAGTAGCGCGAATTTTAGTGATTAAGATGCGAACTATTGTGAACAGGAAAATTGTATTCACCTAATTAAATATAATTAAAATATTAATTAAAATTAAACTATACTATTATGTAATTAAATGCGAAAATCTTACCACTAAAGCAGTTATCATTGGTCCAGTAACAATCCATATATAAGGCAATCTACCGTATCCTCTCCAGCATGGTGTTTCTAGATGAAATACCATAAATATTGCCCACGATACAACGAATATCCCTGGAGTAACTAAATTATGTAGTTTATGGTAAGTGAAAAAATCTTATAACAAAGAAAATACCCTTGTAAATATATTCGAAAAGTAATGCTTACTCCATCCTATAAAATAATATAATTTAAATGGTGGATCTTGTTGAAAAACGAAGACAGAAATGCTGCTGTAAAGTAACAATCCTTCAACAAACATCCAGTTAACGNTCGTATTTCAGGATGAAAGTAAATATTTTCTAAAAAATTTTTAAATTATCGTTTTTCCCCTCTTTTTTTTTTACTTTTCGGGTATCAAATTAATAAAAGTTATAATTTTTGATTGGAAAAAAGACAAATTTTTACTCATAATTCCCATTGCTTTGTTTGTAAATTTAGCAAATTCTCTTACTATCAGCATCAGCATCATTATCATCAGTTTCATCTTCAGCATCTTAATCAGCATCATATTTAAAATTCTTATTATCTTGCTTACGACTTTAACTTTTAACCTATAATTAATCTTTCAACTTATTCCCTTGTGTCTTTTAAGTGTATGAAAAGTACTGTTTAGAAAAGCTTATTTCTACGTTTTCCCATTATAAAATTTGGAGAGTGGGTACTTTTCCAAAACTTTTGTTTACTGTCTTTATGAAAGAACAGATAGATTACGACAGGACACATCTGGGTAATGTTAGTAGCAATAAAACTGCATCCTCTTTTACTTCCTTCTCAGCTTCTTGGTACAATCTTAACATGCTAATAATAATATCTTCCGTATTTAATTAATTTTGTATACTATTCATGATCACGCGGTAAATTGATTGTTTTATCTCACAATTTCCTATGTCCTATGTCGTAAATCTTATATTATCTATATTTGATTTCAGTTTTTAAAAATTGCAGACTTATAAATTCTCACTGGCATACATCATCGTGTCTTTCCTTGAGAACGGTGTTAAATAGACAAAATTCGAAACCAGATATGGAACGTCTAAGGGCAGAAGACCCCCTATATATGAACTTTCGCTTTTAAATGGAAGCCACATTGTTTCAATTTAAAAATTTTCTTTTGAATGGAGTTTGATAGATGAATTGTTAACAGGAAAAGTATGATGTACAGGGGCAAGACACTACTAAAATTGAGAGCATCATAAGCTCAATCCTGTACCTTTTGTCGAACACTTATGAAATTTTTCATGGAGGTTTGTTTGTCAGGGTGAAATGTTTCTTGAAATTTAGAGGGAAATTTGACAATTGATTCAAGAGATATGACCGTCTATATTTAATATTTCCTAAACCAATCCAAGTCTTAAAGGTAATGGTAACAATTATTGAGGATGAAAACAAATGAAGAATAATGGGAAAGCTCAGTAACAACGTTTCCAATTCCTTCCTGCAAGTGGAATTCTTCGGGATGTTATTTTTTCAATACTTTATTGCAATAATATCCTTAACTCTTGTTGATGTTGACTTCTTAAGTATATCACTCGAAATGCATGTAATTGGCCACTTGTGGACTATAGTGATATCGGTCATACAGGTAACAGCAGTGATAATAATCAAGTAAATATTGGCTAATTGTGATATTAGTCAAACGGATATTCTTCCCAATACAGGTTCTTCATAGATTGAATTCTTAAACAATCAATTATATTGTATTTGTTATTAATTTCCATGAATTTGTATAATGTCTGTGTTATTTATTAAATTTTAAAACTAAACGTGCAATTACTTATTGTGACGTCGTCAGCATTTTTAATCTTCTTTTAATTTGAATATTATTTAGGACAATTACTTAATTATTGTCATATTAAACAATGAATATTTAATGCCTCAATTGATTTTTCACTTAATAACATTACATTACTTCTATTCACTTTATTTTTCATGGATAACAATGATGACATTCAACTAAACAATCCACGACAGATGAACTGGTGATCATCCTTTTATGTAAAGTCTCGTAAGTCAACACAATTTTTAATTGTCTCTCCTGAAGAAAGTAATAACAATTAATGTAATTAATCGTGATTTTCGACTTAATAACACATTAATTGTCTTTCGGCAATAAAAATATTAATTTCTGTAAATACAGTTATGAATTTCTGATGTAACACTTGATAAAGGCAAATTTCTCACAGAAAGTCTTCATTTATGTTGCCATTTACAGCGATTCAATTACTCACACTGTAAGAACAGATCGGATAATTTATTTACATATACAATAGATATACCTTGTGTTCATAAAATAACCTACAAAACATTTTCTACAATGTAATCTCTCATAGTTATCACATTAACGATACATTTTATATTAAATATATCATTATTCCTCTGTAAAACATCGTGTTAATTGATTAAATTACCTGTTTATGATGTTGTAAAACTTAATTATTTCTGATTTGAGTAGATAATAAATTTCAATTATATTATTATTATCAACATCCCTTGTGATTCTCCTAACTGATAATGTTATTAATTAAGGGTTACATTCAAGCAGTAAAATTACACGTATTTTCGTGGAATTTCTTTGTAGTTTTAATGAAAAATTCAGTATCTTTACAATTTCATTGATTGATTCGACAGAGTATAAGAAATTTATAGCTAGGTGAAGGAATCTTGCAAAATTTCACGTACCAGCCCATTGAGGAGGTTCGAACCCACGACCAGAACTAACTGGTTTTATTCACTTGGCTCTCATGAATTCTGTATTCTCTTTCACATCAGTGTCATTCTTCATACCTCGCACGTATCCTCCTTCAAATCATCTTAAAAAATATGTTTTTAGATTATTTAATTTTAAAGTTTTCATATATATTAGATTAGCCTTGTAACGAATTAAATAATTACAGCTTCCTTTTATTCATTTACAAAGATTATGCAAAGAACCTTGCAGCATAAATCTTAAAAGATTTATATTTGCTCTTTAGTGTCACTCAGTCAACAGGAATTATGTATGATATGTAAATATTAAAGTCTATTTTCCTTATAGTCACTATTTTTCAAAAGAGTTTAGAAGTCGTTTTTGAAAAATAAAGACACACTTTGAATTTTTCAGATAAAATATATTCTTTAGAGTCATTTTTAAAGTAATATATAAAGTTTTTGAGTTGTCAAACTCTATATCATGTTACATCACAGTTCACGAAATTTATATATATATATATATATAACTTTTTATACGACTTTACATAGAAAATTCATTCTGTAGGTTGTTACTTTATGAAGTGTCAATCAATTAAAGTAATATAACAGAGCAAGAAATTTAAATTATGCAATATGTTTCATTTTCTATTGATCAGTATCCAGTTACGTTGTTATTCGCATCCTCATCCTGTATTTTTTTATGAAGCAGAGAAATGTATGATCACGAAAGATGAAGTGATAAATTCTTTTTATGAAATTGATGCTATCTGTACTCCTCTTTTTCAAGAGGGGAGATTAGGAAGAGCAGAAAGAGGAAGTGTAGCGAGCAAGGATAATAGAAAGAGAAGAGATAAGGAAGTGGAGCGAGCAAGGATAGAAAGAGAAGAAATGAGGAAGTGAGAAGAGCGAGAATGATAGAAAGAGAAAAGATGAGGAAGTGGAGCGAGCAAGGATAATAGAAAGAGAAGAAATGAGGAAATGAAAAGAGCGAGAATGATAAAAAGAGAAGAGATGAACAAGTGGAGCGAGCAAGGATGATAGAAAGAGAAGAGATGAGTATGTGGAGAGAGTAAAGATTTATTTTAATAAAAATTAACATAAATTTTTAAAAAGTTTACCAAATTAAATAGTGTTCTGAATGCAATTTAATAAATAATGTAGTGTATGATAGAAAAGAAGTTTGTAGTAACTTGAAATTAATTTCTAGTCTTCTTATAATAGAAGTAATGGATAAATATGAATTTTATTTTTCAATTTTTACTAAATTTCTTTAAAATTTACACATTCATACTGCAAATAATTGCTAAATTTTTAATTAAATTATTTGATAAATTATTATAAACAAAAGTACAATTATAGAAATCAATTTAAATATTATCTTAATTTTTTTTTATAATTTTAGGAAATTTCTTATTCATGACACATAAAAAATAAACGTAATTATAGTAGAAAGTGATGAATTTCCCAAAGGAATTACGAGTTAGAGGCTTTCTTTGAAGTGTATCTCTTCGATTGTCTAGTGATGACATTCAATTTCCTTTTCGATGGTGCCAGATGTTGATAATCTCCACTTATAATCTTTATTTATAAGTGTAATATTTTATCTAAATTTCTTATTTATATTTTTAGTATAAAGATTTTTAACGGAAATGAGAAAACAAAGGTTGCAGCACTAATCTCTTTTGCATTGAAACTGATAATTTGAGGATGGGTCTTTGTAAACTGGATGAAGAATGACCCGTTCTGGGAAATTTTTATATACAATTTCTGTTTAAAATATATTATAATAAATGAAAATAATGTTAAAAAAGCAGAAATTAAATTAAATATATATAAAAATTACGTATTAAGCATCGGTAATTAATCGAAGCCGAATGGATTGTCTATGGAGAAAAGGTTAAAAATTCTGTAAATAATTACTTTATACATAAATTTAAATAATGGATAACATCAATTATAAAACATACTTTAATATTTTTTGTTTATTATAAAAAAATTAAGTTTATGTCGATAATTTATAAGAGAATTGGTAAGTTTTGTAAAGAGAAATGACACTTAAATGTGAGAAAAAAACACTTTAAGAAGCTCGTAAAATCTGAAACAAGATAAGAAATATAAGAAAGAAGTATATTTGCTGTTGAAGAAAACACTTTTCTATATAAACATACGAATCAAACTATTGTGAATTGACAATAAGAGGATGTACTCCGAATATTCAAAGTAAAAAAGGGAATTGAAAGATGGAATTACAATAATCCCAAGTATAATATTGGCCCAGTACATGGAAATTTGGTATCAAAATGGTATGTTATTTTTCAAACAGAAAAGAATGTACAGTAACAGTTTCCATAACATGCACTCGTTTCTGCTTTGAAAGGATAGAATGCGAGGTAAATAGAAATCAAATTCAAAAATAAGTTTTAAAATTAAAATTATTTTAAAGAGAAATTAATAATATTAATATTCAATTTAATTTTTAAAATATAAAAATTTAATTAATAATTGATGCGATATTTCACAATTGTCTATTGAAGTTTTATAGATTTTTGTACACTTAATTAGGTTTTATGAATTTAAACAGTAGAACCTTTGAGAAATTCAATGAATAAATGCATTAGAATTGTAAAAGAGTTATTATAAATATATATACAAGGTGTTCTGTAAGTCTGGAACTGTAGTTTTCTTCCATAACTCGCTGTCTACAAGTCTTCACAACCAAAATATTTAGTACATTCAATTCAAACATAGACTGTAGTGGTAACACTGACGATATTGAGAGAAAATAGGGCATCATTGCACTGGTGAAAGCAGGAGAGTTGCTCAGTGTCGAGTATACTGTGTATAAATACTTACATTTACATATACTTGCTTTGTACGTCTGAGTCCATGTTTCATTTGAAAGAACCAAATAACTTGAATTCGTTCCTCCATATTCAGCTCAGAATAAACAAACACATTGTTCCAAGTTTGGTTTTATTAGTGTAAGGCAACGCAACACATGAGCGATCTGCTAAATGGGAAACTGGCCTCTATTTATGTGTTATTAACGCGAAGAAAATCCGAAAAACTTCATAACCAACCTCTACTGTTCAGTAGTTTTTATCCACTCGGCTGGTGGTGATCCTTATGGTTCCAGATTGATATACGACTTATTGCTATACTATCCAAGAATTTATTAATTTAAACTATAAAGCGATTAATGAAAAAAAAAATAAAATTAATTAAAACAAATTAGGTATTTAAAAAAGCAATACATTTTAATTCGTTTAAATGAAAAATGGAAGCGATTAAACAACGAAACAAAGAGCAGTTGACAAATTCCTCCACGTCTCATTAAATATGATTACGGTTTCGTTTTTCAACAAAGAAATAAAAAAACCAAGAAAAAGTATTTTAAATTGTTTTCTTTTTAAGAAACAAAACTCTGAAAACAGTATTAATATGTCTTTGGTATACATTATCCAACTAATGGAAGATATTTATCATCAAAATTAAAATGTTTAAAATTTCCTCTTTCAAATTGTTTCCTTCGCTAATATTATGATTATACAAAATGTTAGAAAATTCTAATTTGTCTTTTTTCCAAGTAATTAGAAAAGACGTTTCTCTTTCTACCATCAAGAAACTATTAAACACTAAATTGAAACCATCCTTTCCAATTATCTCTTCTTCACCTATTCACTTGACAGTTCAATTGTAATTTGAAGTTACAGATAGAAAAGTACGTTTCTTCAAAGTGAAACTCTTATTATGTCCCTCATCACTCGTACTCATCCATTGTATGCTTGACCTAAAGATATGATGGATACGAGAGAAGGTCCTCTTAGTTTACACAGGACAAGAGCATAAACAGACTTCTTATTACTATCAGATTTCATATAACATTATATAAAAAATCACTAAAATTACTTAAAATATTTATTAATCTGCACTATTTTATATGTAGTTAATATACAGAATAGTCTAAAAGTCGGTTAACCATTCTAGAGACTAATTTGCCGTAGTATGTAATTTCAGACCACAATTACACGCTAGATGTTGGGGCCTTACACTACACGTCTTATTTATTGTTATTTAATGAAAAAGGGCCTCTTACATATTTATTTTTATTGCTTATAAAGCGTATTCATGAATAAATAAATTATAGAGGCACTCCTTGATCTATTAATTTCATATAATCAGTATTGCTTTATAACACAAAATTATAGAAAAAATTTAAAGTGTTATATTTAATTTTTCTTGTTTTTAATTATATTTCAATGCAAAATTTATATAAAAACTGAACGCTATAATTTTTGATCAAATTAAAACATAGGCGGTTCTTAGCTACATAACGTAGTTTTAAATCGACATTATTTTGAAATATATTTTAAACGCTAATTGGTCGAAAGAATGACCTTGAAAATGTTTTTGTCTATCTTCTTACATAAATTGAAGGGGACTGCCTATATTTATTTTTTGACCTTGCCTTTATTTTTAAATGTATTTATGCTGTGTTTAGTTGTAGAAAGAGTTATTAATGTCGATTATTTTCTAGAATATATTTTATGTATAAAAAAGGATTAGAAATTTTATATATAAATTATTTCTGAAGTATTATTAAAGATAAAATGACTATTTTAAACAAAATATTTCACGAAGAAGATAAACAGACATTAAGAAATATATCCTTGAAATAGTTCTTTTACTGTTATATCCAGTCTTTTTTTTTATAACTCTCCATCATAAAACAGAAATGTTCCAGTATCGAAGATGAAAGTTGTTATAATTCATGGCATGTTATAAAATTTTTCACTGTCCGTTTTATAAAGATTGTCTATAAAAAATATGTCCTTGATAACTGAGAATGTAAAATATATCATCACCTTCCTTGACGTCTACTTAATTTTCTTGTAAAAATACCAGTAAATATAACTTAATACATTAATTTAAACATGATTTTTTGAATGATTTTTAATCTTTTTATAGGCGAAAATTAATTTTTATACATTTTTACATTATAACATTTATCAATTTTCTTGTAATTGCACCGACGTGCATCACGTTTAGAGCTGGAGATTTTTTCCCTCTCCTGTTATTTATTTCGTAGAGAATGAAAAATGATAAGAATGTGAAGTGACAGGAACAAAAAACGATGCTTTTTTTTATAATAAAATAAAGTATCATTTATAGCATCCTTCACTTTAACAAAATAATCATTTGTTACACGAGATGTGAGAAACTTCTCAATTACTATCAAGTAACCATCGATCAAACTGTTATCAAACTATATAAATGCCCGAAGGATGGATGGAACTTCTTGTTTAATTTTAAAATATATTTGGTTTTTGTATATTTAAATTTTTTGTTTTGTAATATTATACTTTTAAATGTTGTTATTAACTCTTTACTATTTAAATAATAAGTTTTATTGTACATTCTTTTCCTCAAAACTGTTAGAAATTCTGAAAAGCAGGATGATGGATCCGCATCTTTCCAGAATAATGCAAGAAGCAAATGTGAGAGAATGAAGATAATATACAAGATGCGTGTGTGGAAGAAGGAAGATGATGAGCTAGATTCAAAGTGGGAGAATGGAAATGTTATACAAGATGCGTGGTGGAAGAAGGAAGATGATAAGCAAGATGTAAATGTGGGAGAACAGGGACGATATACAAGATGCAAATGTGAGAGAATGAAGGTAATATACAAGATGCGTGTGTGGAAGAATGAAGATGATAAGCAAGATGCAAAGTAGAAGAATGGAGATGTTATACAAGATGCGTGGTGGAAGAAGGAAGATGATAAGCAAGATGCAAATGTGGGAGAACGGAGATGATACACGAGATGCAAATGTTGGAGAATGAAGATGATATATTACTTAAAAGCAGGATAAAGTAAAAATACACCGTGAAAAGGAGTAGTCTGATAACATCCATTGTTTAAAATGAAGAGGATGTCACTCATGCGGGGTTATAAATGATGATGAAAGTGAGAAAATATAAAAATTTCTTTAAATTTTATTTTGTTTTAAAGCTTAAAAAATTAATTGTATCATTGAAACGAACATATTTTATTTCTAAAAATTACATTTATTGTTCTACTTTAAGGCACTTAATCTTTACAATTTACATACAAAATATATACGTGTAAACACATAGTATACGTAGAACATAAACGGATAGTGTTATAATTACGCCTATAACATTATAATTAAATTGATTTATAATAGAATTACAGAAAATGTAATTTTATTTCTCAGATATATTCATAAATATGTACATTAAATTGTACTAATTATTATGTTAACACACCCATAAAAAATTAACAAAAAAAATCTTATTTTATTACTGGATATGTTTGTATAATATCAACGCACAGTTTTCATATTAGAAAGAAAAATTAATAAATTTCTAAGCAGATATATAACAGAATTTTTAGATAAAACTCTAAGAATTTGAAATTTGAAACGTCTCAAGCAGTGGGTATGAGCATTTACCATTATTTTGATCGCGATAATTGTTATCATTAGTGAATCTTATATTGTTTGATCCTGGTTGTCTGTATGGAGATTGTTTAGTGACTTTTGTGCTGCTGATGGCATAAGAATCCATAACGTGTGAAACGTGAGTTGTAGATCCCTGTGGCACCACTTGGCAACGAACATTGGGATGACGTCTCAGAAGAGCTTTAATATATGTTTGTTTTAACGCTGTTTGCACCTAAATATATTATTTAAAATTAATACATTAACAATTTAATATTATTAATATAGGATGTATCAAGAGGGAAAGTAAATACTTTGAAAGATAATCCATACAAGAAGAAAGAAATCCGTCTATGAGGGCTTGAAAATGAGCTGATTTTTTTAAAAAAGTGGATAGACGTAGTGATATTCTTTGCAAAGTGTTGAGTGTGACTTACTACACTCAAAAACTTAGACAATCTCTGATGCCATCACTCCATCCTGTCATGGATCATTATCAGATGCAATCGACTGCTAGTTCAACTATAGCAGCAACATTAACACTGTAGCAGCTGTAGTTGCACTTTCAGTACACTGCATGTGATATCTTAACACTTGATACATTAAATTCTGATATAAACATACCTCTGTATTAATAAATCGCCATATCTTCATGTTACGTACATTTACTTCATAAAGTATTTACCTTTCTTCCTGAAAAACCCAGTGTTTGAGAACATGTAATATGAATAAAATTTACCTCAGAATTGAGAAAACAATAGAGCACCGCAACGAATATCCCCTAAATTGTATACGTAATAAATCATTAAAAACCATAGAAAATTCAAAATAATTTTTAAATATTACGACAATTTTTTGTACCTGACAAGACTGTAAAAGAGCATTTGTAATCATGTAAGCTTGTTCTAAATAGCCATCGTCTTGTGGATTTATACAGAAGAGCAAGTGGGTTATCCCCAGCAAAGGGAACAACAAAACTGTAGCTTTGACTGCTTTCCTAGACAAATAAAAAACGTTTTTATTAGTTTAATTTTCGATTTTTAATATGTTAAAGCAAATAGAATCAGTTATTATATTCCAAAACATTTTATGACTTTCATAATAAAGATGCATCTCTGCAACGGACTTTTTAACACGTAAATAGGGGCCTTAGAAAGTCCTCCCGAGAGACATTCCGAGTAGAGCGAGTGGACAGTTCTTCCATTGTTTCAACTCGTGTTTCATACACCAAAGGAAAAAGTCAGGAAGTAGCGTAAGCTATAGCTCATTTAATTTGTTATCTTCAACTCTAGGTTGCTTCATAAATAATTTTTAAGGTAGAGATGAGTTTTATAAGAAAAATAAAAGTGTAAATGATAATAACGAGTTAAATTTTCGTTAAACCCGATCCCACTCGAAATTGTTAGGGATCGGTTTATTTAGTTACGGTTGTGGGCAAGCTCACGGAACGACTTTTATGGAAAATTGGCCCTATTTAGGTGATACAAACGTGAAAACCTTACGGGGTCAGCCGTTGGAGAGAAGCGAACCCACGACCAACTTTTTATCCACTCGGCCTCTTGTGGGGGTTTCCACTCAAAATATGACTATATCCCCATACCCTCGACCTTTACCACCAAAATTTAATAGCATCTATGCCTCTAATACCCAAATCTTCCTGCAGAATTTAGAAATTTTCGACAAAAAGCATCATACATATGCAACACACAGGAACATACAGAAAAATCCCCAAATGTTTTTTTGCACTTTCAAGATCTCAAGTCTATAAATTTAAAAATATTGAAAGGTGGTCATTTATTTTACCAATTGCCATACTTCCCCTCTGTTATATATAGCAGAGAAACCATAAAAATACATATCTCATCGACCTGTACCAATTCCTAGATTTATTAAACATTGAGCATTGACATACTCTACGTTTTAACTACGATTAACTCAATTTTTTTTTTTAGTTTTTAAGAGAAAAATAAATGACTTTAACTAAATAAAAATCGTTTTACATTTATATTGTTAGAAAATTGATTGAATCCAGCTATCAATGAAACAATTTTACACTTTCTATTTTTATTCAGCTTTATTGAATTATCTGTTACTTTATCGTTACTATTTTTATCCAAAAAATCGGATTCTATTGAAAAACTATTTTTTACAATTCAGGGGGATTTCTTCTTTCTATTTTTACAAAAATAGCATTTTTTTTCTTTTAAACCACTTTACAGTAACGTTATTTCTTGTATTGCCCTTAAACACTGTTATTTCTTCGTACTATGGACGAAGTAATTTTCACTAAAAATTTACCAATAAATATCGAACAAATAACAGA
Source organism: Centruroides sculpturatus (assembly GCF_000671375.1). Taxonomy (NCBI): domain Eukaryota; kingdom Metazoa; phylum Arthropoda; class Arachnida; order Scorpiones; family Buthidae; genus Centruroides; species Centruroides sculpturatus. The sequence goes on along the minus strand of NW_019384672.1, from coordinate 104,546 downwards.
ATTTTATCGTATTTACATTTATCCAAATCTCTTCAAAAATTTTATTATTTGCGACTTTATTTAATTTGTGAAGCTGGATTTCGACTTGCCAGCCTTACGTCGCTAAACATTCGAGAGGCCCTTCCTCCAAATATAATGGGTAAATAGTAGAATTGTTTTTTGTGAATAGAACGAGGCCTCTTATAACTTGGGGCCCCGTAGTTTAATTAACGTATAGGTTAATCCCATTCTGAATGAGTAGCTTGTATAGGAAACGAACCCGATTCACCTCGTTGACGGTAAATATTCGTATTAATAGCCCATTAATCATTAAATTTATAAATATTTTTAATTGTTGAACATAATTTATAAAGATTTACTAAATTACTCACCTGACTTGTTTAGTTTCTATCGAAACAGTAGCGCGAATTTTAGTGATTAAGATGCGAACTATTGTGAACAGGAAAATTGTATTCACCTAATTAAATATAATTAAAATATTAATTAAAATTAAACTATACTATTATGTAATTAAATGCGAAAATCTTACCACTAAAGCAGTTATCATTGGTCCAGTAACAATCCATATATAAGGCAATCTACCGTATCCTCTCCAGCATGGTGTTTCTAGATGAAATACCATAAATATTGCCCACGATACAACGAATATCCCTGGAGTAACTAAATTATGTAGTTTATGGTAAGTGAAAAAATCTTATAACAAAGAAAATACCCTTGTAAATATATTCGAAAAGTAATGCTTACCCCATCCTATAAAATAATATAATTTAAATGGTGGATCTTGTTGAAAAACGAAGACAGAAATGCTGCTGTAAAGTAACAATCCTTCAACAAACATCCAGTTAACGCTTGCAGTTGCAGCATACATTTTTAATGTCAGTAACGTCTTACAAAACCAATCCTATAGTAATAATTCAGTGTTTTACTGTATAAATAAATGAGTTTTTTATTACAAATATGTTAAATATTTACTTACCAAACCGTGATAAGAAGGTATAGAATTTTCAAATAAAATTGGCAAAGAGATAATCATTAATAAAAACGAATGAATTATCAGAGCAACAACTAAATTTCTGTGTACTCGAAGCCTGGAGCAATGAAGAGATCTGTTTAAAATATATATATATAAATATATAAATTTGCATATATTATTTCAATATTTGTCTGATTTAGTTTAAAAAATTTACTTACCTAAAATATGTAAAAATAAATAACGTAATTGCTAATAATATTAAAGATAAAAACGATCCAATGAACAGAATGTAACTGACTGATAATCTTCCTTTAGGTTCTTTCTGGAAAAAATTTTTTTAAATTTCTTCTTAAGCTTTTTTTCCTTTAAACAAACCCATAAATTTATTATTCTAATATTTAAGATTATAATTATTTCTTCCTGAAGAATTATTAACATACGTATAAGTTTACAAAGGCGAGAACGATTTGCAATTGTATACGTAAACATTCCCTTCATTTGTCCGTCTGGCTGCCTGGTTTTCCTTTATTAAACTGAGTTAGACAGATTAAAATTGAGACTAGATATAGAAAACTTTATGGGAACAGTCTAAGCCCTTATAATTTATCAATAAACAGTACCATATTATTAAAAATACAGGATTATCTAATGCCGGACTTCTATAAGAAGTGTTACATCAATGGCATGTGATAACCAGATCAGCCTACTGTTCTGTGGATCCGGATGAACAATTCTTCAGGAATTTTTAATGGAACATCTGTCTCTCAAAACTCGGCAATTGTAAGCCACAATAGAGACTATTGTGGGCCTTCAAACTCCGCAATGATTATAGATAAAAAGCCCTCTTACAGGAAAGATTTTAAAAGAGGAAAATTCATGAAGGTAAAGTAATTTTATTGCTGGTAATGCACGTCAGCGGCCATTCTTTTTAGGGAACGTTTCTTGTTAACCTCTAAATAACGTCAATTTTTTTTATGTTTTCTTCCGTGTCCGTCGTTTAGAGGTTCGACTGTATATGTAAAAAAAAACTACCGAAAAAAGTAAAGTTTCTTTAACAGAAAAAGAGTTAACTTTGTAAGTTAAAATTCTTGAAATAAACTGAATTAGTTAAGTTCTATTGTAGTAAGGAATTGATTCAATCCATTTACTTTTGAAATAAACTTTGTTTTACGATCTTTCACGCTTATTTTATTTAAGATCGTTACTTTTATAAAGAGGAAGTTATTTATCACATCAGTTTCTTTTGAAAGAAACATGGAGAGGTTAACGTTCCATCTCCTCATTCTACTTTTTGGTATCAGGAGATTTGATATCTTCGGTTGATTTTAGTTGATTGAGAAATATCAAACTTACTTTTTAACTTCATAAACTTTTCCCTACTTTTATATATTACGTAGATTAAATATAACATATTATTTCACATTGTCCTTCGTGTAGAAAATTGATATTATATATAGTTAAGTTTGTGTAAAATTAAATTAAATTAGAAACACTCGAGTGTATATTACTTATAAACATGTATTACTAATGATTTTAAAGGGAAAATATTTAATTAAATCTAGAAAAAAAAAAATTGTTTTACCACTCAGTAATTTGGTTTCAGGATATTTTATCAATAACAAACTTTGACAAAACTCTCCTTTATGTAATTAAAACTACAAAGAATTATGTTTTTTTACACTGAATATAAAGTGTTTTTTTCCTTATAATTTATTAATAAATGTTGATAAAAAGTAAAATAAAAGAGGGAGGTAAAAAAAAGAAAGAAACAATCATAAACTTGAAGGATGTCTCTTTCATCGATCTTGTATGAGTGAAGAGAAGATGCTTTATCATAAGAAGAAAGAAGTGGAAGGAAGTACTTTTCTTTCTACAAAAAAATTACTTAGTTTTCTTTACAAATTTATAATAAAGTAAAAGAATATCTGCATAAAAGACAACGCATAAATAAGAGTTTGCAGGTGACAAGCAGTGTTTGATTAATGTAATAGTTTTCAATTTATTTTAGAAAAAGGTCAGACATAAAAAAAAGTATTATTTTTTAGAACAGTATCTTATTATTTATTTATTATTATTCAAGTTTTTTCCGGTTGTTATATAACAGAAGAAAAGAATTACGATCGATCGAAAGAGGCACTTTAGAACCTTAAAACATACAGAAATGCAAAAAAGTTACTTTGAGGATATGATTTTTTAAAGTTAAATAACTGCTGTTCTTTTTGTCGAAAATTTATGAAATTTTGCACGATGATTTCTATATTAAGGAGAAATATTTCTGGAAATTTTCAGGAAAATCGGATCACTGGTTCGGATGATATGGTCCCCAATCCCAAACCATTCTGAGATAAGATAACAATTTAGGAATGAAAACAAATGATTTCAGGAAAGCCTATCGACATGTGTTTATGAAGAATATTATAGGAGAAAATTAAATAAGATTATTTTCTACTTTAAAAGTAAATACTATGCAACTAATTTACTTTATTTCTATTTATTTTCCAGGTTCTTACTCCTTACATCAAGCCTTATAAATGTATATCTATCGTTAAAAATAACTTATATAAACACTAAAATATTTAATTATTTATGCATAAAAACATTCAGTAAACCTTATAAATATAATTAATAACTTACATTTGTAAATGAAATTAAGCATTCGCTATAATTTGTCCAGTTACCCCAAAGCCACTGACCTGTATGGTTGCATATTCTGTAAGCAACTGGATCTGAAAACACATAAATATTAATGTATTTTCTAGCTTTGTTTTTATTTTATGTTTAGAAAAACGTCTAGAAAAAAAAAAAAACCTTTATTTTCCATCCAGAAATTTTGTGGAGTAGAAAATATTCTTTTGCATGATCTTCTTACAACTTCTCCTGCAGGAACTGGAGGCCAACAATACAACTTATCCCAAGCAGCTTCACAAAAAGTCCCTATTAATAGTGATATTTTATTGATACGAAATTATAATTGTACCGAAAATAAATTTTTTTTCCTAGAAGAATGTTGGAAAAAGAAATAAATCACAAAGTAAAAAATATAGAAAAAAATGAAGTTTCCTCTAGTGTTGTTATATTGAATGTCTTCGTGGTTTGCTTCGTGTCTTATCAGTAAGCATGATCATTTATCATTGTCAAAATACTATGCTTCAAAGACTGAAAACAGACGAATTGGTTTTCATCAATTGCTATTAATATCAATAAAATAAAGAAATAATACGTCAAATCTCCATTATTTTACGCACAATTTCTTTAGTATACTCCCAAAAAAACTCGTATTTTTACCTTCTTAACTTTATGTAATTCGCTAAAGTAACAAGTAAATTTAATAAAATTATCTTATAATCTTGGATTTAGTTTATAATTAATTAATTTTTATAATTATAAAGTAAGCGATTGGCTATTGACTGTGCAATTTTTCAACTACCATTGACTTCCTCCCTCCCTTTTAGTTACATATACAAGTCAACCCCCCTATATGATAATTCCGTTTTATATGAATTCCATGTTGTACGAGTCACTTAGATTTTACAAATACACGAGACGTTCACAGCCCGGCACACGTATTTGTAAAATCTAAGTGACTCGTACAACATGGAATTCATATAAAACGGAATTATCAACAGTGTTACAGGGGGGTCGACTTGTACAATTAGTTACAATAGTTCATGAATTACCTTGAAATTCAACGAATAAACTTCAATAAACAGTACTGAACATACTTCGATAACAGTTCGGAATTTTACGACTAATAATTATATATTAATGATTATTAATTCTAGTTAAAGAATTTATGAAGTTCCATAAAGAAAGTAATTACAGGAATTTAATTTGTTTTAATTAAATTATTTTATACGTATAAATAAGAACCTATCGTACTTTATTATATATTTTAATGGAAATAGTAAGAATTTCTCACTTATATAATGAAATTGCTGTTGTGGTGTTAGAAACAATGCAAGAATTAGTACATTTTACATTGTTTCCAATAGAAATCAAGTACTATTTGCTTCAGATAGAAAGAAAATATTGCTTTATAGAAGAATTTTCACAATGTAAAGTGAGAAAAATGATCAGATTCAATCTTGATAGTAAGAGACTAGACTTGGCCTAGTCCATAATAGACCTAATTATTAAGGAAACCAACCTTGAGGCTTATAGAAAGGAAGATTTAATAAAAATCCTTAACTAATATATAAGTAAAATTACTCAAAAATTATTTAATCAAGCGTGTACAGAGAACAGACATACAGACTTTCTATTATATATATATATATTACTGTTGAGCCGAATCAATGAGAGGAATGCTTATAGTGCTGCAAGCATCTGTTGGTACGAAAGCAATCAGATTTCATACTTTAAAATAAAATTAAGAAAGAAACAAAAAATATATTTATTTAAATTATGACTAAGAATGAACAGAATATGATCTTCTTCGACTTTTTTCCAGTATAAAATATAAATAAAAGTTTATTTTGTTGTTCATTTACATACATGAAATTTGAGAATCTATGCCGAATATATGTATATAAATTTTGCAAATAAATTCTGATATATAGTTGCTATAATAAAATATAGGACCAAACATATTTTATATTTCGAAAATGATAAATGATACAAATAAATAACAAAGAAAAAATATATATATATTGCAAGAGAAAAATACAAACTTATATATAGTTTGGTGTTTCATTTTAATGGAGATCTGCCGAAGAGAGGTGCCTACTAGGAGAATTTCTATGAGAAACCGGTCCCTATAGGGGTCTTTTTCTCTTAAAACTATGAGAAAAAGACCCCTATGTAGATTTAGACACGTGAAACTACGATTCACTAGTTCCCATTTAGGTGCTAGACACGTGAAACTATGAGTAACTGGCCTTAATTAAGTTGCTAGATATGTAAAACAATGAAAAAATGGCCCTGTTTAAATCTTAGACACGTGAAAAATCAGGAAAATTTTACGTGTTCAGCTCATTGGTCAGGTCCGAACCCACGACCTATTACAACTCCTAGACAAAAAATTAGAATATTCACTTAACTGAAAGTTTAGTGTACATTAGTGTACATCTTTATGAACAACACAGAGTACGAAACTTTCCTTTGACCCTACATAAACAATGTCTATGTATATATTTATTACACCCATTAATCAAATTAACTCAAACTTTTTTTCTTACAAACGGAATTGAAATGACAGAAAATTTGTTGACGAAAATAAACTGTAATATACGTTAAGATTTAAAGAAAACTAATATTTATTTTAAATAAAATTAAGAACCAAACCTTTAATTATTTCTAGCATAAAAACTAATGAAAGTTTCTCTTTGATCAGTTATATTTTCAAAACAATTAATAGGAGTATTCTATATGACATTTCCTCACTAATCAGATTACCGTGTTGAGTGGTTCGAATCTATAAACAATCTCCAATTCACTTATAAACAAATTAACTTTTTTTAATTAAAATTTTTATATTGTTTTATAATTTATTAATTAATAAACTTTTAAACAGAAGGAAAATATCATGTACAGCCGAAGTATATACCGAACTTTATTTATTGTTTGAAAAGTATTGTAATTCTTCTTTAATTATTCATTAGTTCATGAATAAATTGAATAATTTACAATGAAAATTGCTTGTAAATATTTATTTTCTTAAATAAAAATTAATTAGAGAATTAAATATGAATGCATCACAATTTATTTTTTTAATTCTTTATCAACTTTAAGGTATTAATCAATTTTATTGTTTTTTCCACTATTAATTTTCTTCTTATTTACATGAATTTTATAACCAATTTTATACCTTTTTTTTACGTGATTAAATTTAATACAGTAAAATCTGTATAAACCGTAATCGCGTGGTTTGGTAGGTTTCCGTTTTGAACAGGTTCTCGGTTCCGTATTAGACAGGTTTTACTGTAATTGTTCGATATATGTATTAAAAATGAAGCTCTATTGTTTAAAAATTGTCTTTTTATTAGTCTTAACGCAGTATATTCATATACTATGACTAATTAAAACAATGTCTGCAACGTTCGTGCTTTGTTCCATTCAAATTTCAAGTCACAAGCTACAAGACTTATAATACTTGCAACTCGTTAATCCGAAATTTTCGATAATCCTGTCTCAGACTTGCTCACATGTGCCGGATTAACGAACTTCTACTATATATCCGTGGATACGTACGTTTTAGTATGTATTTATTTACAAATAACGAATTACAGTAAAAACCTGCTTAAACCGGAATCGCACGATGCCCCATATTTTTCTGGTTTAGTAAGTTTCCGTGTTTTGCAGGTAAGCAAAAACTATTCAATCTATATACAACGAGGTGCTACGAACAACGGCCATTTTTTATGTTCCAGTTAGTGTCCGTTGTTCACAGGTTCGGCTTGTACTGTATTAATTTCTGGTTTATAAATTATCTCACTTACTTTTATAATTATTTAGTTTACTCAATAACCGTTATTTTCCTGTAAAAGCAATCCTTATGGTGAATTGTCCTATATTGTAACATGATCACCCTATAAGTTTGAAGTGTTCACCACAAGACATTTACCTTTATTTTATCAAATACTGCACGCTTCACTAAGAAATTGCAAGCGTGTCTGTCTTTATTGTCTCACAATTCGGATTTATTGTATAGACTAGGAAAAAATCTCGTGTTTCTAACACACCAGAGATACTTCCTTACACAGAAAAAAACTCAATTTAAAATTGTAATACTAGGGAATTTCGAACGTTTTTCCACTCCTTTTATACTACAAATTCGTTAAAAGAGTTGATATACACATTAAGGAGAGTGCAGCGCTAATTTTTCTTTTAGCGGATGAATTTTGAATTACATTTATTTTTCACGGAAATCGAAACCGCATACATAGGACAGTATGTACACGAAATTTGGTTAAAATTTGGCTACCAGTATAATTTGCAGAGAGCTCTGAACACTGATTATTTTAATTACGATCACTCGGTTCTTATTGTCGATTTGCTAGTGTTTGGAAGCGACAATGGACGTATTCATTATTGATTTTAACTTCGGTATGGTTGATTAATTAATTAATAAGACATTAAACTGGACGAAAAACAAGCCGAATCTCCAATAATGAAAGCACAATGAGTTCTACATTCAACCAATTATAAAAAGTTCATTAACGAGTTGTATGACTTTCCCGGCAAAAAAAGTTAAAATTGTACGTGACGCCATCTGATAAAATCACAAAAAGCTTAATTTTCAGGGTAAAGATGACATAAAAAACAATTATAAATACTAACAAGTAATAAAAACTTTATTAAGTCCGACCCCACTCGAGATATTACACACAACCCTCTCCATCTCTCCCCTCGACCTTTAACCATCAAAATTTAATTAACGGCATCAATGCCCATAAATACACAATCCTCCATGCATAATTTCAGAAATTTTCGACAAAATACACGGGGGTTAATAAGCTTTAAACAGGTTAAAAACTTGCCTTCATACGCGCTAACATTCATACATACAGGAAAAGTCCCTAACTTCATGGCATTCCTATACGTTTTCAAGTATAATAATTAAAATTATAGATGCTAATATATTATTATGATTTCCTTGAAACAATTTCTATGTACAATATTTGTTGACAAATTAATTTAATGAGCTAAATTCGCATAATTAACATACTGTATCCAATATGGATAATTAAATCTTCAATATGTATAAATGTAAATTGCAGTGTTATAATTAAATTCATATGCATATTAATAAAATAATATCTGTTTACATATTCATAACCTAATCTACTTTAAATTAGTCTATAGAAATGTAATTTTGTAGTTGGGTTCGTGCCTCGGCAGTGCCTTTGTAGTTGGATTCGTGCCTCGTAAATTCGTGCAACGGACTGGCACGTGGAGTTTTTCGAGTTTCTTTCACTTTGTAACATCTAAATAGGGGCCAGTTTCCCATAGAAACTCTTCCTGTAATTATTTTATAATAATTAAAAATATAAAAACTTTTTAAACCAAATGTTGCCGGGAAAGTTAAGCAACTCGTTGTCGGATTTATTAAATTTCTTAATATAAAATCGATTCCATAGAAAATATAATTATTTATTTTTATGTTATTTAAAAAGTATACTGTAAAATAAGCAAGATATAGTATAAAATTCCGAAGAGTGGTGTAAAGGTATGAAATTTAAACACTTCCAACGTTCGTTTACAGTATTTTTATAAATGTATTTAATTAATTAAATTCTTAATTATCTCAAATCATTTGATGTTAGTAATAATTATTAAAAAACGTAAGTGAAGTAAATTCAAGTATTGATGATTTTCCTTTCCTTCTTCGATTGAACAAATGATGCGGAAGATTTAATTGGATAAGGATGTGGATACGTCTATATGGTGAGTAATTGCTGGAAAAAGCCACTGAACAGTTGAACCGTGAACAAATTTTCCTTCTATTATGTTTCTAAAGTGAACTTTTATAAAAGTTTTAAATAACTGGATGTCTGTGCAAATATTTAGAAAAATTCTTTAATGATTTTCACAAAAAATGCAATTTGTAGATCATTGAGAAAACGTGAAGGTAACATGTAATTTAATGAATATTTTATAATTTAATAGAATAAATAATCTTTTTAAATTATTTATTTTAAAAAGCAAACTTATGAGTAAAATATTTACATCTGTGGTAAAGAATCTATTACAAAATAATAATAATATATCAACAGGAATCTACATTATGCCTGAAGCAAGATACGAACCTACGTCCTGGAAGTAAATACTGTGGAGAACATATGCCATAAGATAGAAAATTAATATTAAAAGTTTCTAATGTAAAGAAAAATATAACGTTTGAATAACATATGAAGAAAATGCAAAAAATATGAAATAATTATTCTAGCAATAAAGATAATTAAATTCTTAATATTTGTGTTAATGTTTGTAAACGGAAAACGAAATTGTTGATTTTCTTCTGTTTGCTTCATACAAACTGAGTAAAGTCAGGGTAATGTCAAGTTGTTTATTACGAAATTTCGCATATTTACTCGTAGAAAAACATCCAAAACTTTTTGNAAAAATATACTGTAAAATAAGCAAGATATAGTATAAAATTCCGAAGAGTGGTGTGAAGGTATGAAATTTAAACACTTCCAACGTTCGTTTACAGTATTTTTATAAATGTATTTAATTAATTAAATTCTTAATTATCTCAAATCATTTGATGTTAGTAATAATTATTAAAAAACGTAAGTGAAGTAAATTCAAGTATTGATGATTTTCCTTTCCTTCTTCGATTGAACAAATGATGCGGAAGATTTAATTTGATAAGGATGTGGATACGTCTATATGGTGAGTAATTGCTGGAAAAAGCCACTGAACAGTTGAACCGTGAACAAATTTTTCTTCTATTATGTTTCTAAAAGTGAACTTTATAAAAGTTTTAAATAACTGGATGTCTGTGCAAATATTTAGAAAAATTCTTTAATGATTTTCACAAAAAATGCAATTTGTAGATCACTGAGAAAACGTGAAGGTAACATGTAATTTAATGAATATTTTATAATTTAATAGAATAAATAATCTTTTTAAATTATTTATTTTAAAAAGCAAACTTATGAGTAAAATATTTACATCTGTGGTAAAGAATCTATTACAAAATAATAATAATATATCAACAGGAATCTAGATTATGCCTGAAGCAAGATACGAACCTACGTCCTGGAAGTAAATACTGTGGAGAACATATGCCATAAGATAGAAAATTAATATTAAAAGTTTCTAATGTAAAGAAAAATATAACGTTTGAATAACATATGAAGAAAATGCAAAAAATATGAAATAATTATTCTAGCAATAAAGATAATTAAATTCTTAATATTTGTGTTAATGTTTGTAAACGGAAAACGAAATTGTTGATTTTCTTCTGTTTGCTTCATACAAACTGAGTAAAGTCAGGGTAATGTCAAGTTGTTTATTACGAAATTTCGCATATTTACTCGTAGAAAAACATCCAAAACTTTTTGAAGTGTTATATTAAATATTTAAAAGCACGAAGGCGTGATATGTCATTGGAAATAATAAATGGAATGCTCATTTCTAATGAAGATATACAGTCGACCCCCTATAAGACAGTAGATACGTTCCATTCTTTAGGAATCCGATTTCTTACAAGTCCTTCCAATCACAGCCCGACACGTGTCAAGTTTACGGACTACGGCTGATTGAAAGGTTTTCTTCCATAAAATTAATCGATTCTAGACTAATTCTACTCAACATTTCCAAAATACGTATATATTTTTTTGAAAATAATCCGTATAAACTACGCTATAAACAAAAAATTGTAGGATTACTTACCGAGTGTGCACCATTCGACATCGCCATTGCTAAAGCTTGTTTTCGTCGCGGAACAACTCAGCAAACCGCGGCCGCGATTTCTGATGTTATTTTTCTGCGAAAACTTCGTTGAACTTTGGAGACATCATTAATATAAATAATTTTAATCGCCGTTGAATAAGAAATGTTTCTTTCACAAGAAATGTATAAAATTACAGTACTGTATTAGACTTACGGTACCTAATTTACATACTGTACAGACGCTAGTTCGCCTAAACTCCCCATAGCGTAGCGCTAGACGGCGGAAAATATATATATAATTATAATAAAGTTACAATAAATTAAGTTAATATATAATTATATATACAATATCTAATTTATATATAATACTGTACAGACGATAGTAATCTCTCCGTAGCGTGGCGCTTGACGGCGCGGAAAGTAGTTCGGCTTCCCGATGACGTTTTACGTAATTATAGGAGTTTTTTACCGTTTTTTTACGGATACCGTCGCAATTTTTTCGCTATCTTATAGGAATCGTAATTATAGGAACCCATTTTATAGGGGTCTACTGTATTTCACTTTTAGTACGTCATACTTTCGTACTACTAATCAGCATCATGAATTATCATCATCTCGATTTTAAAATACACGAGAAAAACCTTTATATTCAAAAACTGATAGGTTAGGTTAGGTTAGGTAAGTTTACGTTAGGTTTTTTGTGGTTTTAGGCCCCTTACCGCTCAGAGAGCACAAATAGGCCAGGCTAGGTTAGGTTTTTTTCTGGTTTTAGGCCTCTTGCCGCTCAGAGAGCACAAAGAGGCAGGCTAGGTTAGGTTTTTTTCTGGTTTTAGGCCTCTTACCGCTCAGTGAGCACAAAGAGGCAGGCTAGGTTAAGTTAAGTTAGATTATCTGAAGTATCAGTTTACAATTCAATAGTTTTTTACATTTCTGTTGCTACAATATGGAATGTTTCAATTTTAAATTGCAAACTGATGAAACTTTCAGTCGTTTAGCCTTTATAATTAATTGATCTGAAACTTTAACGTTATTTTGAACACTCCTAAACTCAATTTTCGAAGAAATTAAACAAGAATTAATCAAGATTTTCTCTCGAAAATCATTTGTTTTAAACATTCATTAATCATAATTTGATCAAACATCGGTTACGTTGTAGAATTTTTAAACTGTACTTTTTTTATGTGTACTATATTTAGTCATAATTTGAAAATAAATTATACATTAACACTTGCAAAATGTAGTAAAATTTAACGAATTTGTACGTGTTTTACAGGTTATGTGTGTTGTTTAACAAATTGAAAATATTCCCAATAGCAATGTTTGTAATTACTTCAGAAAATTCTGTTTTACTTTTCGATTATACGTTAAGCTTCATTAACAGTATTACATCATTAAATTAATTGTGAAAAATTAAACAATTATTTGTAAGAAAAAAAAATTTGTTACGTGACCTTGAACTTTTGATTTTTCAACCAGTAGATTGTGAACTACGCACTGGCAATCTACTCATTGAAAAGCTGTCAAATTTATCAGTTATTAAGGTAATAAATTGATTTTATTTGTGTAATATATTCGAAATATATATAAAATTTATTAAAATGTTAAAATTTATTATGCTTTTTTTAAGAATAGTAATAATTATAATAATTTATTCATGTACTCTAAAATTTCGCGATGACTTTGAAAACGAAGGTTGAGAAGTGAAAGTAAATAGCTGATGTAAAAATAATGTAAATAAATAATGAATAAATAAATTACTTAATTATACAGAAATAAAATAAAAGTATTGACTTCTTTCACTCGATGGGCATTAAAAAGGGCTATTTTAAGGCCTATCGTAAGTTCGGCCAGGTCATGGGTCTGTTAAGTTATAGTGAGAACTATCTATCAGAAAGTGTCATCTATTTAAGTGTGTTAAGCATACGATAAACCCAGAAAAATCCACTTATCCAGCACTGTGGTCAGGTGCGAACCCACGACTATCGTGGAATATTTAATGGTTTCATGTACTCGACCACTGGAAGACTGTATAAATGCAGAAAGACCTTTTTTGAAAGTAGTATTAACAGTTCAGAATTATGTGTTTGAGCATGTTTTGTTCAAGTTTGAGCTTGTTTTGTTCGAGTTTGAGCTTGTTTTGTTAGAGTTTGAGCTTGTTTTGATCGTATTTGTGCTTGTTTTTTGTCGTGCTTGTGTGTATTCTTGTGTTTTTGTTTGTGCTTCTGTTTATGTCTGTGTTTATATGTGTTCGCCTGTATTTTGCTTTATATCTCAGGAATCCATGAACCGAAAATCTTAAAATTTGGCAGATATATTTTTTATGTAATTCATCGATGCTAATACATTTTGGCGATTATAAATCAAGGGTTGATAGAGGAGAACGTCATACGTAACTCGAGTGGGTCAGACGCAATAAAATTTAACTCGTTATTATCATTTACAATTATTTGAAAAAAAATTTCACCTTTACCCCTCAAAGAACACTTGTGCCTTATTTTAAACTTTTATAAATTAAATTAATAATTATCGAACTTTCTGCACCCTTTAACTTTCTCTTCCAGCGAAAGTCGTGTAAAAAACTTTACCAGATTTATTCTGTGTTTACAGTACTTTTAATTCTAATTAATTAAAAGTAAATTATAGATATAAAAATTAATTAAAATTATTATTTAACATGAATTATAATCGACTGATCGTAAAACTATTTATAAAAAAAGTGGTATTTTCGTGCTTAAATTAGTAATATTATATAAAAATCATTTCATTTTTCCCCTAGAAAATAATTCAATTTTACAAAGGCAATATTTTGATTCGTGTGATACTTCATTCCAATGGGAAATACTAGGAAATTGTTTACAGATTCTTAAACACCTAAACAGTAATCTAATTAAAACTGTGAGAAACTTAATAATAACTTTTCACAAATTAAAATAAATAATAATAATTTAAAATTGTATTTTATAGTCAATAATATAGGCAAATTTATATAAACTGTTCTAAAATTTGAGATTTAATGTTAATTTCCTGAGGTTTGTCAGGTGTTTTAACTAAAGTTATTTGTTTTAAATATCGATCAGACCGTTTTCTGTGGATAAGCAATCTGATATAAACAAAATTATACGTTGTAGGTGGATGCACTTTAAGTAAATTAATTTTGAAGAATAAAGATATAGTTTATTGAGTTCATTTCGTATATTTTTTGATATAAATTTGATTTTTTTATATACATTAATCTTATATGAAGTAAAAAAATTAAGAAATTTCAACGAAATTAAGTAAGTAACCATTCTAAATTCAATATCTAATCATCCTTTAATCTTTCTTTTATCGATTTTTCCTGAAGATGCCTTCACTTTTAGAACTTTAAATACATTCTCTGTCTTTGCTGAATAACTTTACTAGCTCAAGTATAGGCCTACATAATATCAAGGGATAAAATAAATACTATAAGAGATAATTACTCTGAAGAACTGAATGAAAAAGTCCATGAGTAGCCAGTTTTGATGAAAATTACACAAACGTATTCAGTTTTTTTCACAGATTATGCTCCTTAGAACACGTCACTCACTGCACACAACTATTTCGTGAACTTCTTATTTCACTAATCCATCCTTTAATGTATTATATCAAACTGTAGAAAACTCATACCTCTGTATCTTTTTTGGTCAACTTTACTTGTGAAAGTTTATATAAAGGATATACAAAACGGTGAACAATCAAAACATAAAGTCACCAGAAAATCGAATGTCAAAATGTCAGAGAGACAAAATGAGGAGCAGAAAAATACTGAAGTGTAAAATATGTGAAAAATTACCAAGATAAATGGCATATTTTCCTTTAAAAATCAATATAAAAGTTGCATATGATGACACAAAAGCTCATATATAAAATTTATAGGTATAAAAAGTTTTAGGTGTTTACATAAAGTAAAAATATATATAAATTTTTAGAAAGATAAGCAAGGAATTTATTAATTATTGTTTATACAATAATGTAAATTTAAACAATATTTGTTTTATTTTTATTTTTAAAAATATTGAAAAATAACAGGGTAATTAGATAATAAGGAATATCAGGAAAATAAAAGGAACACCAAGAAAGTATTAAGATGAAGATTGTGGAAAGAGAAAACACGATTGAAGGCTTTGATTTAAGAAGATTCTGGAGCATGAGGAAGATGATGATAAATTCAAAACATTGAAATAAAATGCTATAAAGACTATAAATGATAAATTTAAACTGCTAAAACTAGAATTGAAGCGGTGTATAAATTATTAAAAGTAATAAATAGCCTAAGCTTATAGATATGGCAAGTATAAGAATAAAGAAATAATATATTTATATTTTTAAATTATTCAGAAAATAAATTTGTATGAAATTTATATCGATAAAAGTGGTTTTTATACCCTTCAAAACTATTATTGACGTTGACATATTACTTTTTCATACCGTAGAATATTTTATAAATCAATAAGACTTTTGGAAATAACTTTTCTTATTTTATTTATATAAAATATCTGTAATATCTACATTTGTTTTATATTATAAACATATAAAATTTTTATTAAAAATATTTTTTATTCGTAGATTTTTGCTTCAAAGAACAAGAAAATAGTAGTGATAAAATATTATTATTTTTTTAATTAAATCTAATAAATGAAATTAATAATTCTATAAATTAACTGATGATTGATCTCCAGATTGTTCTGATGAGGGAATTACATCTCGTTCTTTCATCAATTTCTTCATCTCCTTCCTTTATGCAGGATATCATTAACATCTTTCTTTACTCCATCTCCCCTTTTAGAGGTGGCCTTCCTGAAGTTCACTACCCCATTGGGCCACCAGCATCCGAGTGAAAAAAAAGGCCTATATTGATATGGTGTCTGAATATTGTTGACACATTCTGTATGTTGAAACCTGTACCCATGTTAATCAGCAATGGGCGATTTGTCAGGGGATCAGCAAGATTTTAGATCCTTTTATGTTAGTTTACAGTCGGCCCCCCCATAACACTGTTGATTTTTCCGTTTTATATGAATTTCATGTTGTACGAGTCACTTAGATTTTACAAATACGTGAGCATTTGTAAAATCTACGTGACTCGTACAACATGGAATTCATATAAAACGGAAAAATCAACAGTGTTATAGGGGGGGGTCGACTGTATATTAGAAATCCTCCATTTAGATAAGACATGGAGGTTCTACAAATATTCTTACAGAAATCTAAAAAGAAAACAGTAGAATACGTCTGATGGGAAAGCATTCCCACTAGAAAACAGTAAAAAAAAAATAGATAAATTCAACGAACTCTAAATGGCTTACTTAAAATTCAAAGATATGAAGAGTCCATATACAAATTTATATGTAAAAGTTTTGTAGATGTTGACATTTAAAATTCAACAAATAAATAAATAAATAAAAAACAATTGGAACAACATATTTATTCTGAATTAAATTACGTTATAGATCCAATATGTATAATTTATAAATAAATTTAATTTAAATGCATTTAAAGTTTTAGAAAGTTTAACCAAAAAAAAAAATATATAAAGAAATAAAGTCTATGAGACATATAACTTTCTTTATTGTTTATACGTAGAAAACAATTTATAACGTTAAATTTACTTGATTTAAATCTAATTTGAACTGAAATAATTTAAAATTTTTGTCGTGTTTATATTAAAATTGCACATTTATTAGCTTATAACACCAAAAAAAGTGTGGAAAGGAGTGGAAATAAATAAGAAATTCGGTATTCTTTACGTGGAAAATATCTGCAGATTCTCTACACGTTTGACAATTTATACATGCAGACTGTAGGGTAATCTGGTGTGTAGGCACTCACTTTTGTACATAAATAAATATCAAATAAGTATAGGAGAAAGATTTGAATGTGGCAAACGTAGTTGTATACACATATATGTATTATCTATGAGTTTATTTTTCATTCATTAACAGCTGTAGTGACCACATTTACAGTGAATACAAGGGTGAATGTACACTTGTAAATTCTAATTGGGCTCCCCTCAATATATGTTCTAGTTACGCTACTGAATTAAAGGTTGTTTAATGCTGTTCAACTAGACATTACTTTTGTTCAATACACTGAAACGTTTACACTATTAAGCAGTTGAAAAAAAAAGCTGTTAGATAAGTAAATAACGAAGAAATTAATTAAAAATAAACATAAGTTTTTGAATGGAGAAAATAATTTTTAATTAAGAAATTCCTTTATATTAAATTAAACATACTTAGACGAGTCGGAAACTAATTAATTTAATTATATTTAATTGATAAATATGCTTAATTAAGAATTTGATAAAGAAAAGTAGAATATATTTTAGACATTACTGAGTCATTTTCAGGAATTTCTATCAGTCTTTTTGTATTAGAAACCGGAATAAAGCAGAAGAAAGTAGATAAAGATTTATAAAAATAAAGAAAACATGTAAGAGAAAGTAAAGATTGAAATGATAAAATTCAAAGTTTGTATATTAAGAAATGACATTAATAATAAAAAAATATATTTTAAGCTATAAAATAAAACGAAACCGGAAATAAAATCGTAATGCTTCAATATCATGTGAAAGATGAGTTAAGAAAAACGGTACTAAAAAACAAGTAGAGAAAACAAAGATAGATGCTGTTCTTCCAGAATAACAATGATCCTATCGGCAATTTCTAGAAAATCTGAAGAAAATAGAAGAAAAGATAATGACATGTATTTTTAGCTCCCTCAGAAAAAAAAATAGAACACCGAAATTGGAATTTAACAACTGCACATCGATCTCATCTTTACAACTCCATCTTATCTTGCAAGGCACGTTCTCTGATATTATCAATGGATAAGGAAGAAATTTCACTCGAATTTCACCATTTAAATATCTTATATCGATAAAATGTTCTTTTAAATAACAATATAATTGGTTAAAATTCAGAATATAATAAATTTATAAGCTGGTGTGATTGTTTAATGAAGTTAAACTGGATGTACATACGATCCCATTTTCTCTCCATTCCTTCGACCTTGAATCACCAAAATTTAACACCATTAAACCTTTTAATAATCAAAACTCCCTGCAAAATTTCAGACATTTTTGACGAAAATCACAGGAGTTATTGAACTTCAAAGTAAGCAAAATCGTGTCCCCCATACACACTAACATTCATTACCCCTGCATTTTTTTGCATTTCTCGACGTTTCAAGGTATCCTAGGTCGAAAAATGTAAATCTGCATGTCATTTTTGCCGAATCATCATACTTTCCCTCTGTTATAACATCCTGGAAACTAATAAAACGTGTAAATATTTATAAATGCTATTATATAATAGGCTAAATAACAGGGAGAAAGTGATTGCTCAAAAACTAACCCCACCCAAATATTTTCACATATTTTTATACTCAGATAACCTCCAGACGTTGAGAAATGCCAAAAAATTCGGGTTTTTATCCTGTATGTATGTATTCCTGTGAGGGCACGAGTTTGTTTACCCAGTTTAAAGCTTAATAACTCCTATGACTTTTCTCAAAAATCTCTGAAATTTTGCATGCAGGTTTGTGTGTTATGGGAATTAATACTATTAAATTTTGAAGGTTAAAGGTCAAAGAGATGATAAGATACAGAGGGGTCATATATCGTATCTCAAATGGGGTCTTACTTTACTCGTTATTAGCATACAATCTTGGCATTTAAGATGAAACTACTGCATATTTTAACCAGTTTTTTAAATATATTTATCAGCAAATATGTGTTTTTAATTTTAATTTATACATTTAAATAATTTATTATTAATAGAATATTAAAATTATTTGAATGCGTATTTTTTATATCTGTTAAATGAAAGAATACAATTTGTTTTGTTGTATGAAGGAACTATTACGTGTTAAATGAAAACACGTGTACTCGCCCTTCCTTCATTTCCTACTTAATAGGAAACTCATTTATAAATCGAGGTTAAGGACGAGAAAATTTGTTTTCCGGGGTGAAACTCTAATCGGAAATTGTTATTGCTTTGTTCTGTAGTCGATATAAAAGTTTCTAATATTATCCCTATACGTTAATATACATTTGCTAGAATATACGTTAATTGAAGTTGATTACAGGATGCAGTTTACATTTAAAATATCGTGATAAGTACTATTTTTCATGAAAAAAGCACCTTTTTTCCGTATAAAATACTTCTTGTTTTACTTTTCCTTGGTTTGGTTTGTTGGATATAATATGTCAAAACAACATATGAGCGATCTAACCAAGATCTGCAGGAGTTTATACAGGTAAATTGGCACCTGGAAAAACAATTATCCTTAATTAAAGCCCGAAAAGTCCTTTCTTAATATAAAAAGACCTTTCTTAACCAATTTTTCTCCCTATAATACAGATTTTTCTCTTCTTTATCTTACAGGAAAGGGATAAAATCAAACAAGACTTATTCATCCTGTTGTAGCTTACTTGTAAAATTTATATAATAAATTATATTAATCCTTTTATTGATAATTGCCAAGTAAAGTTTATCAAATGTAACCAATCCTTGATTAATTTTATATGTCTTAATTATTACTTGAGTTATTAATGAAGTCGAGAAGACCGTGATGAATAATAATTGATTAAAAATATCCTTAATTAGTAGAATTCGATTCGATGTTAAAGTCTTATAAATTTAATTAATGACTAATTAATTAATAAGTAATTATAATATTTGCAAATATAACTTCTTTAAAGTTTTCACCTGTTAATAATGCATTTCTTCTCTAATACAACGGTCGATCTAAATTAAAATAGTTTTTACATGGATAAGATGGAGTAAATATTGGATAATATGGCATAAGTGAGTAGACATAATGGCGAGTATACGTGGATAATATGGAATATATTACTAAGATAGACTTTATATGTGTTTCTCCATCAAAAATACATCAATAATAGACGAAAGTTTCTGCTAAACTTTGATTTTATTTCAAAGAAAACACCACTGTGTTACAATTGCTAACAGGAAAGGTACACTTGCAGGCTTTTTGTAAATACAAAATAGTAATTAATTAATCTTGTACCTCAATAATTACTACAATTCTCCGAGGAATGGATTCAATTAGTTTTTGGAATCAATCATTTCGTAAAACTGTACTTTAATAATAGTTACCTGCAGCGTGTGGATTGCTTAACTCAATTGTAAAATCGACAACTACATTTTGCTATCTTTTTAATGCCAAATACAAATTACTTAATTGATTATTCTTCCCATAATGGCATACACAATACCTATAATTGTATTATTTTATAAGAATAAATTAAACTTATTTTAAAATTTCGAAGAAGAATAAAGTAAATTTTAAAAAAAAATTTACACCAAAACTAAGATAAATTGTTATCTTTCCCAAATTTGAGATCTTCTCTGCTTGATAAACGAAGATCTGTCATATACTAAAAGCTGCTACTAAAATCTAAATCGTTCAATCTATATTTCAATATAATAAAATTCTTTCGTGTGAAATATATAAAATATATGCTACTTATCCTGTCTTTTATGTATAAATCTATATATATAAATGTACAGGGTTTCCCATAAGTCTTGAACCATACGATGATCTTAGTTTATCCTTCTAAGGTAAAGGACTTCACATATCTATGTGATCCCACCATCAATATAACATGAATTTATTTCTCCTTCCTCAGAACCACGCTTTTTGTGTAAAAATATGAACAAAAATCAACATAACTTCTATTGCTCTGGATATATGGGACACTCTATACATCTATTTTGTGGCAAATGTCATTAAAAAATCTGACATAAGAGTTGGATTTCTTTATATTAAGGTTACCAAGGACACTAGAATGTAAACAGTTCTAAGATGATAGATGAAAAGTAAAGAGGACATTAGTAAATTTCGTATTTCCAATCGTGTTTTACATTATTTTCATACAAGAAATAAATAAACGTAATATAATGAGACATTCTCCAAATTTCAAATTAGAAAAAATAGATTTTTTACATGGAAATTGTAATGGAATTTATCTTTAGTATACATTTTAATTAATTTAATTATATGAGGATAAGGAATTCAATTATACTCAAGTAGGAATTCATGAAGAATTATTATACGAAATGATCACAAAGTCTGTATTCATGAGAATCTATCCTAAGGGTATTCTAGTTAGGAAATGGCTTGACATATTGGACGTGGTTTCGATACGATATGGTTTCTGGAGTCCAAATTTAACAAGTTATGACAATTTGCTTTAGGGCATTGTGAAAGGAAAGTTTTTCAATTCTGTCTTACGATAGTTGAAGAAGTAGAAAAAAAACAATCAAGGATTTCTTAATATATAGGCAAGGAAGATGCTCGTAAGAACGTGGAAAAAGTCATAATTTGTGTAAAGAATAAAGGGAATTTCAGATAGATAACTTCTAAACATCATGGTAGTTGCTTTGTGGACATTGTGTTGAAATGTGGATTGTTGGATGCAATAATATTTAAATGTAAGAGAGTAAGCATTCAACATCGCCAAAATCGATATTCTAGTGTGAAAATATCAATAATCCTTATTTAATATTTGAAAATTAAATTGAAACCTATTTCAAGATTATTTGGATAAGTAAAGGCTTATTAAATCATATATTTAAATACTAAATTGATTGACAAATTCCTAATTTAAACAATAATCATTTAATAAGTAATTAAATATTGTATTCAGAAGAGATTCTTTAATTTAATTTCAAAAAAAAGTTAATTGGATTATAGACGGACCTCTGCATGATATGTTAGAAAAAGTGTTATAAAGGCGTTACAATAGTTAACGTTCATTGGTTGAAGATGTAAATAGCTTAACGTTGATTGGTCGGAGAAGAAAAACTGGGAAATTTGAATTTTTAAATTAATAATAAAGATGATAATTTTTAAAGTACATTGTGTTTATTTACATTTTTTATAAATTTATATATTTTATTTATTTTTACAGTATATACTTTACATATATTTTAATATTTGTGTTTGTCTTAAAAATTATCTTAAACGTAAATTTAGCAGTTATATTTTAATAAAACACGTATATAATGTAATTATATATATATATATATAAAACATNATCTATAATTGAATATTTAAATTAATTTAATTAATAAAAAATAATATATTAAACTAAGTTTTTATGATTTATCTAATTTAATTACAATTTATTTAATTAAATTATATTTATTTTTGTGAGAATGACATTTGCATATTTAATTTTAGGTTTTTTTAAAGTTTATATAAAATTAATAAATGTGTAATAAAAGATAAACTATAGAAAAAAATCTTTATAAAAATTTAAAATATTAAAAACTCTGGTTTTGTTTTATTAAAAGATAAATTTATCCTTATTTTTCTTTATAATTTCTTAGTAAAAATAATTAAAAACTTCGATTTATCCTTCTTCATCTCTCCTCATCACTTCAATGTAAATATTCGTTTTCACAACAAAATAAGATTATTTTAAGAATATTTTTAATTAAAGCAATTATATTATTTAAGATATAATTAAAATAACTCAACTTTCTTCACTTTTAAAGCAAGAAATTAACTAAATCCAACATTCACTTATCGATTTGAAGTAAGATGCTACAATTCTCTTTAATGAAACAAACATTGTTGGATGATTTACGTTGTTCGGTTTATATAATTATTGGTGTTAACAAATTTTACACAATCTGGTAATAAATTAGTTTATATATTTACACATTCTTGAATGTACAAGAATTTCTATTGGCATTCCACATCTCTCCTTCCACTGGAAAGAATGATGCTGATATCTTCAAAGGCTTTAACAAATCTCTAACAATCATCATTTAGTCTATTTTCTACCTTTCCTGGTTACTTAGAAATTAAATAATTTCATAGATTTTAATCACTTAAGGAGTACTTTAAGATACTTTCTGGGTGATGAATATTTATTGCCACGTATCAAGTGCATTCAATTTGTTATATAAGCTTGTTGAGTGATACTTAACGTCTAGGATCGATATTATCATGAAATTATACGAAATTATTTATTTAATAAACTAAAATTCTTCTTATTAAACATCTTAATTACTTAANAGAAAAAAATCTTTATAAAAATTTAAAATATTAAAAACTCTGGTTTTGTTTTATTAAAAGATAAATTTATCCTTATTTTTCTTTATAATTTCTTAGTAAAAATAATTAAAAACTTCGATTTATCCTTCTTCATCTCTCCTCATCACTTCAATGTAAATATTCGTTTTCACAACAAAATAAGATTATTTTAAGAATATTTTTAATTAAAACAATTATATTATTTAAGATATAATTAAAATAACTCAACTTTCTTCACTTTTAAAGCAAGAAATTAACTAAATCCAATATTCACTTATCGATTTGAAGTAAGATGCTACAATTCTCTTTAATGAAACAAACATTGTTGGATGATTTACGTTGTTCGGTTTATATAATTACTGGTGTTAACAAATTTTACACAATCTGGTAATAAATTAGTTTATATATTTACACATTCTTGAATGTACAAGAATTTCTATTGGCATTCCACATCTCTCCTTCCACTGGAAAGAATGATGCTGATATCTTCAAAGGCTTTAACAAATCTCTAACAATCATCATTTAGTCTATTTTCTACCTTTCCTGGTTACTTAGAAATTAAATAATTTCATAGATTTTAATCACTTAAGGAGTACTTTAAGATACTTTCTGGGTGATGAATATTTATTGCCACGTATCAAGTGCATTCAATTTGTTATATAAGCTTGTTGAGTGATACTTAACGTCTAGGATCGATATTATCATGAAATTATACGAAATTATTTATTTAATAAACTAAAATTCTTCTTATTAAACATCTTAATTACTTAAATAGAAAACATTTCATTAAAATTTTAAAAAAATTTCACTCGATATCCACAAAAGGAAAATTGCTTCATTATAACTTTATGTAAAGAAAATTTTTTTAAATTTTTAATTAAATTAAACTCTACAGTATATTAATAATAAGCTTTTTTATTATTCTATAAAATAATATAATAAATTTCACTTATTACAAGCTTTAAAAACGATACATCAGAAAGTCATAAGACCTAAAAATAAGTTGACCGGATTAATGAGGTTTATATTTATAACGGTTAACTGACTTTTCAGCCAGTGTGTACTTTATATAATTTTTTTTTTAAAAAAATAAGGAGTTAAATGGATTTATAAGTTAAGTAAATTGTTTAATAAGATCTTACATTGTTTAAATAATAACAAACAGGTTTAACGTTTCCAGATCTTTCGAGATATTGATTTTATTCACATATACAGTCTACAAGTAGTAGTTTTACGACTAGAAAACCATTTTCCACGTGATAATTTTAATTAATTCCGGGGTAATTTTAAAAGATTTTTATAGTTAAATCATTATACTTTAATTAAACAATAGAAATTCATTGTCTATTAAATAGAAAAATGTACTCAACAATTAATTTTTATCATTTAAATAGTTAAAGATGCGAAAACATTGAAAACAAATTATAAAAACTTAATACTTAAATGTTTTTATTTATAGGAAACTTAATACAGTTAAACCTCTTAACGACGGACACTTCTAAACAGCGTACATTTTCTCAGGAAGTTTATAAGAATAAAAATACATACAGAATAACTTCCGAACAACGGCCACTTTTATGTTATCTTTATTGGCCGTTGTTCAGAGGTTAAAATATAAAAATTCTATACAAGATCTAGTAGCGACAGTCGTTTTTCTGCAGTACAAAAGGAAACAAAACGAGAAAAAAAGTAAAAATAGCAGAAGAAAAATAATAATAATTTCCTCTATTTTTGCATTTTATAAGTATGATATTAAACTTTTTTTTTAATAATTAAACCTCTGAACAACGGCACTGACTCAACATAAAATATTTGCATTTATATGGATGTTATTTTGTATGCATTTTTGTTCAAAATAAGAAAAGAAATGTCCTTGAGAAAATGGTCGTTATTTAGGAGTAGACGTTATTACAAGTTTTCTACAAATAATAAAAAAAAAATTTATCTATGGAGTTTAAAATACATACGAAAAAAATACTTTATAAGTAATTTGCTAAAACAAAAAGCATTTAATTTTCTGGAAATTAATTGTAAATATTTAAAGACTGGGCAAAAAATCTGAAATAAAAACGAACATTTTAAATACAATTTCTATTAATAATAAATAAGCAAAATTATATTGTAAACTCAAAAAATTTCGAAATTTAATTAAATTCTGAATGATTTTCTGTTGATATTTTAAAATAAAACTCTCAATAACAAATAAATAAATGAAAATAAATTGAGAGAGAGAGAGAAGAAAAAGAAGAAGAGGATTAATCTCCATTTCTTACCAGGTTATTGAGCATTAAGAATTTAGTGTTTTGGTTGAGTAAAACTGAAATTAAACGAATATTATCTCTTTCATTTTGTTTATATTACAATTTTTTTAACAGGAGATAAAAACGAAAATAAAATTAATGTAGCAAAATTAATCGTTTCGCCAATAAAGTATTTTCTGTTAAACCTCTAAATAATGGCCACAAATGGAAAAAAATTTAGAAAATGGCTGATATTCGGGAGTATCCTTTATTGAGAGGTTACTTTGTCTACAAAATTTCCTGAAAAAATGGTCGTTGTAGGGAGGTGGCCGTTATTAGAAGTTCGACTGTATGCACTTTCATCTGTTAACCTTTATATAAATTAAATATCTTTTACATAAATAACATTATTCTAAACAATAAATTAATATTGTTCCAGAGAATTATTTATTATAACGATTTTTAAAAGAAATAACAATATAAAATACACTAAAACATAAATTTAAAAAAAAAATTACAATTAATTAATTTATG
>NW_019384672.1:64958-78023 GCF_000671375.1 Centruroides sculpturatus | reverse complement strand
TATTTATTATTTTAATAGTTAATTTTTATATTATTTACTCAATTAAATCTTATTTTTAACATATAATATTTATAAATAAACTTTTAAAAGTGAATGATGGCTTCACTGCATTACTTAAAGCTTTACGGTGAAGTATCATTTACAGGATAAGCCGAGTTAAATTCGTCTAATTTCTTTTATAATTTTAAAACAATTTACGTTAATAAAAATAGATTTAAAACTTCCTACCATTTTCATATGAGAAGTTATTATAACGCAACAAGCATTCTTTTCTTTTATCAATATTATATGATAAAGTGGTCGTCTCCATCTGATAGCAGTCAGAATGCACGAGTGATGTAGTGAGAGAAGAGCTTCTTTTTTTGGGAAATTCCGATCGAAATGGGCGAATGTTCAATACCTCTACTCCTTCCTGATCACACAGTTGAACTGAATTAACCCAGCAAAGTCACCTTCTAGTCCTTACTTTAGTTCAGTGTTCCGGTTACAAACCATTGCAACCAATCAGAATAGTCTGTGGAGAAGATTGTTCGAAGACAGTAGCGATCGTAGTGGGAAATATTAGAAATAAAACGAGTCTAACAGAAGCGATACTGTAAACACATCCATATAAAAATCATATTTATCGATAACACATCGTATAAAACAAGATAATTTAATGCTATGTTCGTTATCGATGAGTTGATAGAAGATAATAAACGAATAAAATAAAGAAAAAATATTTTCTGTGTTGTTTAAATTACAGTACAATTTCTATTCTACGTGGTAGGATTATAGATTAAAACTATATTAAGTTAAATTCTAGTAAAGAGGTAGAAAGAGCAAAAA
This sequence comes from Centruroides sculpturatus, assembly GCF_000671375.1. Taxonomy (NCBI): domain Eukaryota; kingdom Metazoa; phylum Arthropoda; class Arachnida; order Scorpiones; family Buthidae; genus Centruroides; species Centruroides sculpturatus. The sequence continues at coordinate 77,195 of NW_019384672.1, read as the reverse complement.
ACTTCCTACTATACGTGGAAAGACTAATACAAGAATCAGCTATAATCACTAGACAGTTAAACGTGGTATGAGAAAGAAAGACTTTTAACTTGTTTAAAAACGTGTAAACATTTGAAATATTTAACGAATTTAAGATTTAGGACGTTATCATTGTATTTAATTTTATATTTAATTAATTAAATAACATTAAATACTTCTAAATAATTATTTAAAACGTTTATATATCTCGTAAACTCTTCACTCTGATTGCCAGTTTATAATATAAATAAATAATTTGTTAAAAATTAGAGTGATTATCCGTGAAAAGATCAAATATTTAATTAGAAACATGCAATAAAAAAAACAATAGAAATTCATTGTCTATTAAATAGGAAAATGTACTCAACAATTAATTTTTATCATTTAAATAGTTAAAGATGCGAAAACATTGAAAACAAATTATAAAAACTTAATACTTAAATGTTTTTATTTATAGGNTAGATTTAAAACTTCCTACCATTTTCATATGAGAAGTTATTATAACGCAACAAGCATTCTTTTCTTTTATCAATATTATATGATAAAGTGGTCGTCTCCATCTGATAGCAGTCAGAATGCACGAGTGATGTAGTGAGAGAAGAGCTTCTTTTTTTGGGAAATTCCGATCGAAATGGGCGAATGTTCAATACCTCTACTCCTTCCTGATCACACAGTTCAACTGAATTAACCCAGCAAAGTCACCTTCTAGTCCTTACTTTAGTTCAGTGTTCCGGTTACAAACCATTGCAACCAATCAGAATAGTCTGTGGAGAAGATTGTTCGAAGACAGTAGCGATCGTAGTGGGAAATATTAGAAATAAAACGAGTCTAACAGAAGCGATACTGTAAACACATCCATATAAAAATCATATTTATCGATAACACATCGTATAAAACAAGATAATTTAATGCTATGTTCGTTATCGATGAGTTGATAGAAGATAATAAACGAATAAAATAAAGAAAAAATATTTTCTGTGTTGTTTAAATTACAGTACAATTTCTATTCTACGTGGTAGGATTATAGATTAAAACTATATTAAGTTAAATTCTAGTAAAGAGGTAGAAAGAGCAAAAAACTTCCTACTATACGTGGAAAGACTAATACAAGAATCAGCTATAATCACTAGACAGTTAAACGTGGTATGAGAAAGAAAGACTTTTAACTTGTTTAAAAACGTGTAAACATTTGAAATATTTAACGAATTTAAGATTTAGGACGTTATCATTGTATTTAATTTTATATTTAATTAATTAAATAACATTAAATACTTCTAAATAATTATTTAAAACGTTTATATATCTCGTAAACTCTTCACTCTGATTGCCAGTTTATAATATAAATAAATAATTTGTTAAAAATTAGAGTGATTATCCGTGAAAAGATCAAATATTTAATTAGAAACATGCAATAAAAATGATGAAGAAGATGGAAGCTAATTATTAAAAATTATATTTAAGTTAAAATACAATTTAAAAATAAGTTACAGATAATAAAACAATCATAAAATAGATAAAAAAAAAAAGGATCGATTTGTTTTAAAATTCGACTGTTGAAAATGTCTATAGCGACTTTTCATGTCAGTTCTGTAGAATCTTTTCTCTTCAGTGAATCTAAATCTCCTGGATGAATGAAATTTTATAAATTTAGAATATTATATTTTAAATAAAACATTTAAATAAATTAATTTAAAAGTATTATTAGACCAGAAATTATTAATTTTCGAATAACAATACTACATCCCACGTGATAAGACAACACCATGAAAATTTTATAGAGTTATTGCTGTTTAAAGTGCAATTTTAAGCCACAAGTAATAATAATATTCGCAGTAAAATTATATTATTATGATTAACAATAATATATTTAATATATAAAATGTATAATAACCAGTACGTTCGTAAATTTATATTATTAATAAACGTCGATGAAAGCCTAACTTTAATATAAGATGATAGATTTTATATTATTAAATAATTTATATATTTAATAAAAATTATGTTTAAAAATTGAATTTTTTTATGCTAAAACACTTCAAAATCTTGCCTTCTTTTTTAGTTTTTTCTGGTATATTTTGTCTATAAAAGCGTAAAATTCAATAGGTAATTGTGTAAGGCTGTCTGAAGTATTTGTTCTTTTGTATGTGCTAATTCAGCAAATATAAAACTAACGACACGTGAAGAATAATTGCAAAGTTAAGGAAAAAATAATTCAATGTGTTTAAGTTTCAACTGTAAAAATATTTAAATATATATTTTTTTAAATGTAGAAGAATACCTCAATGAAGAAAAAGCATTAAAATTGCACTCTGAAAACTCGTGTTTATTTTACTTAAAATGCATTAAAATAATGGAAGAGGAAGTAAATTTTAAAACTTAATTTTCCGTTTTTTTTTTTATATATAAGAATAGACATTTTTTAAAAGTAAAATTTCATGAAAAATTAAAGATACTTTAACAACGTTCAATGTGAAAAAAATACAATAAAATGGAAAATTTATAGTCGCGTGTTGAAAAAAATGTTCTTCAAGTAACTTTAATTAGAAAAATTAAGGAAAAAGTTTGATTTATTTTCATATAAATTGGCTTAGATTGTCGTAAATATTCCCAAAATATGCATTTTTTTGCCTAATAAAAACCTTTAAATGAAGTCTTTAAATGAAGTTGTGGGTTCGTTCCCATTTTAAATTACTTAATTAATGTGATAGAAAATACATTTCTTATCGAAATTACACTACTTATTTAAAATTAAACAAGTGGATAATCTTATACCCCTACCAAAGAAGGATATCAAAGGATATACAAGGATGTTTTCTCATAAATAACATGTTAAAATAAAACAATAAAGAGTCAAGTTTACTAGAAACAAAGATTGAATTAGATAGAAAATTATTCAATTAAAACTGATTTTACAATTCAAAATATATAAAATAATACCAGTTTAGTGTTATCTTAAACTATAAAATTTTCATATTAAGTTAAACAGTGTTTAATTAATTATCACTGCTTCTAGTTTGGGTATCCTTGGGGGTATAATCTGTAATGAGAGGACGGTGATAATCCTCACACCAAAACTTCTCCACTAATTTATTAATTGTATATCCTATATTTAATTATTGTTTAAATTATGCCGAGAAACAAACATGCAGACGAGAGAATAAAAATATTTTTCACTTTTAAAATAAACTTTAGAAAATAATTAACAAATTTGCCTCCTTTCCTCTTTAAATTTCGAAGTAAAAATCAATTAATTTGACTTAAAATGTAAACAACTTCTATAATTTTAAATAGAAAAAAGTTCAATAAATAACATAATTTATTAATTAGTTACTTGAAAAATGAGAACAGAACTTAAGTCTTTATATAAAGACGTTGGTTCAGTTCTTATTAAGTATAAAATACACTTATAGATCATATTTTGTGAATATTTTTAATGCTTCCATGCGAATTTATCAAACTTTTTTTCCAAAATTCCTCTAATTAGAGTTAATTGAAGAACATTTTGTCTCATCCGCCACTATAAATTTCCCATTTTATTGTATTTTTTGCACGTTTAACGTGCATTAAAAGTTGTTAAAAGTTATTTATCTATGTTTCCTACACGTTATTTTTTTTCTATTTATTTTTCTATACTTGTAAGGAATATCCAAGGCTTTCCTTAATCCCTTGGGATGTTTACAGTAGACAGATCAATGGATATCATTGATAGAAAATGGCTTATTTGCCGGAACTTTAAGGGGAAATAAAAGAAAAAAATGTGTTTTTTTAAAATGATTTTCCCAACGTAAATTACCTAAAGAAATTTTCATTATGGCTATTCTTAAATGTAAAGTCAGTAATTCAATATTTCACTTTGAAGTATTGATCAGGAGCAAAGGTGATTATTTAACTTTCGTTTTCTCATTTTACACTCATTAATATCAAGAACGAAGGTTAGAAAGTCGTTCTACACTCGATAATCACAGATATTAAGCCTTAAATATTGATAAAATTCAGCAACAAATATTGATTTTATGGAAAAATATAAAGTCTATTAACTTATTTTTGCATCACACATTCATCTAACTTTCACAGCAAAAAAAAGGGTTAAAATTTGCGAGATTTTACTTTAAAACTTTTCATGTTATTAATGACTATAAATAAAATTAAGTGTAGAAATGAGTTTTAAAAAATTACAAGTGCTAATAACGAATAAAATCTTCATTAAGTCTGATCCTCTGTACTCTTCTGTATCTTCTCACCTACTTGACCTTTAACCTCCAAAATTTAAAAGCACCGACCTCTCTAATATACAAAACTTCTTGCAAAATTTCATAAGTGTTCGGGGAAAAGAACAGGAGTTATTAAGCTTTAAAATGGGCGAACAGAATCGTATCCTTCGCACATATAAGAGACGTTCGTGTACATCCCTCATTCGTGTATGTGTACATCCCGCTTAACCCTCTAATTTTTTGCATTTCTGGACGTTTGAAGATTCCCCGAGTGCAAAAATATAAATTTTTTGTGGGTCATTTCTTGACCTATCGCCATACTTTCCCTGTGTTATATATAACAGGAAGGAAAGTAAAAATGGAGGAGTTTCGAAATAGTTTGAAAACATTCCTCACCTTTCTTGACTTCATCACTCAACTTTGATATATTAACGTTCATAAATGAGACGACATATATAATTAACATCCAAATTTATCTTTCTTTCCTTCTTTATTTTAAGTTGAACGAACCGGTGTCAAGATCAGTTATAACTCAAAATATTTCGTATATAATTAAAGAAAACTTATTCTAGATAATATCTAGAATAGTTTTATCATTAGATTTTTATAGAAAATTATTAATAACTTAAGGTTATTGAGAATAAATTGCGTGATGTAAAGTGATGCCTGTGTATGTCACATCCATAGGCACCTTTCAACTGCCTTTAAGTGTATTTGACATGAAAGAACAAATGTAAATGACACGAATAAAGGGAATTTGGATGTTGTGGACATAATATAATTCATAATATGGATGAATAAACGGTATTTTTTATGCATTTTCTTAATAAAAAATATATAAATTTATCCATTAAAAACTGTATAAGCGAATTCTTATACGGTTGTAATTTTTAAAATATTTACTTTTAATCGATAAAATTAAAAGCTTTTAATGCAGAAATGTAATTAGAAAAAGATTATTTACTTTTAAATTTAAAAAATGAATTTAAAATATTATTACTTCGATACCCCTACCAAAGANCAGCCCGGCACACGTATTTGTAAAATCTAAGTGACTCGTACAACACGGAATTCATATAAAACGGAAAAATCAACAGTGTTATAGGGGGGGGTCGACTATACCTGCGTTTAAAGTGATACCTCTCAACAACGGCAACTGGACGTTGTTTGAAGGTTAATTAAGGCCTCTACTTTCGAGGCCTTAATCAAGAGTGTAATACAAGACCTTTTTATTTAAATTTATATAATATAAACCTTGTATTCAACGACCAATCGTAATCGATCCTCTGTGTGATGTTGTCTTTCAAATTTACGTGTTCTCGATAAAGCGTATTCTCAAAATAAAAAAAAACACACAAACTTCAGCGCCAAAATTGCCCTAGTGGTGAATTTTATCACTAATTTGTTTACCGAAATGTCACTGTACCAGATTTTGTTGCTGTGTGACTATCAAATGTCCTTTCTCAACAGCATTATACAGTGGTATTTTAATTACAATTCCCTTTAAATAAATATTTATACGTAAATTTATTTATTAAATTTTTAAATTCTAATAAAATAAATTTATTTACAGTAAAACAATTTAATATATTTTTAAAAATAATCGAAAAATTTACATATTTATTTTCTTTTTTTGTTTTTTGTTCTGTTTCGTTCTAAAATTCTAATTTTAATAAAAACGAATTTATTTATTTATTTATTGAATTTAGATCTGTCCTGAATATTTATTATTATAAATTCTACATGAGATTTATATCGAATAATAATTTTATATGTGGATTTTTCTGCTGCATCAACATTTTTTTTTCTTTCGAAAAGAATTGACAGAGAAAGAATGTAAAAAGAGATAGAAATGGCTTATTTGTAGAAAAAATACATTACTTTTTTTACTTAGAATTTAAGATATTATAATGTTTTTTTTTTAATATAATTAAATACGTATTAAATATACAGGTTGTCCCGTAAGTCTGGAAGCAGTTAATCTTTCTTTATTCTTTTACGGATCCCGCATCATTCATCCTCATCCTCATCCTCATCCTGACTTTCCTAAATGATTAATTGAATTTATTAGGAAATTATAGTAAAATAATCAAATAAAAATTAGTATTTATTTTAAAATATATGCAAATTTTTAAAATAAAATTACTTCTTTATCCTTAAAAATTGCATCTTATTATTAATTGTTAAACGATTATTGTTACACTTTTTTTAATTGTTCATCTTATGTAAATTTATAATGGGAAATTATTTTAATACGATTATAACTAATAAAGAAGATAAACCTGTTAAGTGAGTACAGGCTGAAATGTTAGATTATCTTATTCTGTGAGTAGTAAGATGGCCTTTTATCCATACCTATCGTGGGTTCTACTAGGTCTACAGTTGGGTATCCAGTTGATGAAAGATGTGGCTTGACAAATCCGGGATTGGATTGGATAAATATAAAGTGATGAAGAGGAGTTTCTATGAGAGGTTATCCCTATTTAGGGATAACCTCTCATAGAAACTCCTCTTCATCACTTTATATTTATCCAGACTTTGCTGATAGTCGTAGAAAATTAAGAATTATCTTTAATATAAATTCCTTTTGTATGCATTTTATGAGTTCTGTGTCCTTTGTTGTTGATTGTTTTATTAACTTATCGATTAAATGTTAATGTTAAAATAGAGAATTAATCATTTACTTCACGTGCATTATCTTATAGAAAGATAAGTAATTTAGCTAGGAGTGTAGTTAGCTACATGATACAGAAATTTGGTATTAATTTAAGGTATATTCTAAATGATATTGACCTTTTTTATAGAATAAAAAATGACTCCAGAAAGAAGAAACACACAGAGAATTTAGGAAATTCGGTTTATTTTGATGCCAATATAAAACTGGAAAAACAGGTTAGTTTAAATTTTCTGAACAATTTTTCAGGGACATTAAAAAAAATACAATATAACCTTTAAACAGTAGCTACCCTCATAGAAGGCCATTTATTTTGTTCTGTTTAGTGGCCGTTCTTTAGAAATTTGACAGTATTTATAGACATTACCTTCTTGGTCTTTTTTCTCACCCTCTTACTCTCTTCCTTTCTCCACTGTTCTCTTCAGTGTCAGTTATTTACAAATTTGTCAATATTTAATTACTTTAAAGACCTTCTCTCTTTTTCTGTTCAGAATAAGAGAGAATAGATTCAGAATAGACCCTTTTAGTAGACTCAACCGTCTAATAATAATATAAAATTTTGAACGAATTTTTTTTCCAGAGAAAATGCAGAAAGGATGAGGAACCTCGCAAAATTTTCGAAAAGTGGGATAAACTGAAGCTGAAATTAAGCCCATCATCCACATTGTATCACAATAGAATAATTAATGATTCGTACAGTTTACCAGTACTTAAACGTAAACCGAAAATCTGCGCTTTAACAGTCAAGAATTTGGAAATTTGGGATGAAATATGCGGGCAAAAAATGAACATGTTAGAAAAATACTTTTATGAAATTAATAAATGCGAAAGAGACGATATTGAAGAACTTGATGAAGAACAGGAAGATGACAATGAAGTATTTAAAACTGGAGATGATGTTTTTGCTAAATTGAATATAGTGAGTCATTTTGTAATGTGTTTAAAATAGAATGTAAGAATGTCTGTCTGTTCTCTATACGCTTCTTAACTCTAACCGATCTGTACCAAATTTCTTATTTAAACGTTCGGTTGAAGCGAATGAAATTCACTTCAATTAAACGTTCTTCTTACAGCACGTCTGTGTTGTAATGTAATGCACACACAGTGATTATAATTAAAGAGCTACTCAGCTTATCTGAAACAACAGATAGTCCTTTTACGGTGGTTATGATATATTACATGCAGTGCCAATTTCGCCCTAGCGGCTAAATTTTCAGGCTATATTTTTATATCAAATCGCCCATTATCCTATAGTTTAACGACGTTGCATCACGTGAATTTATTGTGTTGTAATTTTATACATTCCCATCGTCTGTCAGGCTGTCGTCAGAACGGTGTTAGATACATGAAAATCGAGGCTAAATATGAAAAGATTAAGGGCCTGTGACCTTAAAATTCCGGTTTTAACCGGAATTCACGTGATTTCAATTAAAAATTTCTCTAGATAACAGAGTGAGATAGCCGGCATGTCACCAGGAGAAGTGTGATTTACAGGGGCAAGACAATACTAAAATGTCAACAAGATTATAGAAATTGCAGCTTTACTCGTTAAATAATTTAAAATATATTTTAAAAAGTTTATTACAATAGAAATTATCACAAAAAAATCACATAAGATGTTTATTTAACAGTTTTATTGATTGAATTCTGGAAAGGAGATGATTTCCTTATTATATTTTTTTATTTTAAAGTGGAAATATATCTTTAATAATTTATTTTATGTAAACTTTTCCGAGTTTATAATCTTTCTTAACTTCTAAATTATTTAATATTTAAACATATTTTTATGAAAATATAAAGAAAAATAAATTAAGTCTATATTTATTTTCGAAACCATCGGAATTCAGTTAATAATAATATAAAAGAAATTATTTAAAAAATTGTTATTATTTGAAGTTTTTATGTTTATAATATAACGCTTGAAGTGGAATTATATTTAATGGAAGTGAATAAAATTGAATAAAAGAGAAATTTATTGAAGTGAAAGATCCGTCGGATGAGATATTCAATTCTATCAAATATATATATAAATGTGCTTGAAATTGTTTTGCATAATTCTTTAGTTGAGAAGCGTAACAAGGAAAAAAAAAGTATTTTTGGAAAATAAATTTATTTGACATCTGTCAATTTATAACAGAAATATACAGGAACTGATTTTGTTTCGTATTTAATTATTCATAACTCATATCTCTTCGTAATATATTATTCATTGCTGAAGCTAGGAAATCCTGGGGAATAAAAGTCATATAAATTATAACATACCGCCATGTACCGACTGGCACATGGAGTTTTCCGTATCTTATCCACGTTTATAACCCCTAAATAAGTGGTCATTTTTCCATAGAATGTCCTCCTGGAAGACATCCCTTGACCTATTTAAGTGGTTGTCGTATACTTCCGGTCCAGATCAGGCTTTCGTACAGTCGACCCCCCCCCTATAACACTGTTGATAATTCCGTTTTATAAGAATTCCATGTTGTACGAGTCACTTAGATTTTACAAATACCTGAGCCATTTACAGACTGGCACACGTATTTGAAAAATATAAGTGACTCGTACAACATGGAATTCTTATAAAACGGAATTATCAACAGTGTTATGGGGGGTCGACTGGTATATAGTTAATTCAGGCTTTCAACTCATAAGCTTAGTTAGATAAAAATCGAGAGATTAAGAAAGATTGGACGGACAGACGGATAATTGCGTGAATCTATAGTCTAATTATATCTTAATAAATGTATAAATTTGAAAAAAGTTTATTGTTATAAATAGTCTTGTTTATGATATTTAATGTAAGAACCTTTGTTTTCTCAAATGCCAAGCGGATTCTCGCTAATCCGGCAATCCCTTGATCATGGTGATGCCGGTAAAGCTTAAAGGCAATAGATGACGTGACCTGGGCTGTCTAGGATACGTCACACGTGTAATATTCTGGAAAAGGAAGAGTACAGGCGATCACACAGTGATAATCGAGGAGCCGGATTAGCGAAATTCTACTGCAATTTACAGATTTACTTTGTTAAAATTCATTTATTCTTTGTGTTCTTGTTTAAGTTTAATTAAATACGTTGTCCTTCAATAATAAATCTTAAAAATTACTTCTATTTTTTATATATATTTTTTATTTTCTTTATTTTTTAATGTATCTTTCGAAGAATATAATAAGTAAATAAGAAAATAAAACGTTATTGTCATCGTAAGATCATTTTTTATTTTTTATTTGTCAACATTGTCGGCGTGTTCTTTTCTGATAATCTGTAGACGAGTATTGTGGATCGATAACGTTACGGACAATTTTACACACATTTTCCTTATATAAAAGAACGTTTTAAGAGAAATTTCAGGACAATTTATATATTTTATTACAGTATTTTATAAGGAAACAAATTAACACTTGGCATAACAATCCTTTTGAATAAGTAAGCTTTGATACTTGGCATTAGATAAATTACTTTATGTTAGTCTCAATTCTTCACGTTGAATAATTAAGTTTCTATACTTGGCGTTGGTATAATCTCTCCAATAATTATGACAGTTAGAATAGTGATATTTCTTTAATTTTAAGTTCTTTAATCCGGCACCTGGTAATAAGGAATGTCCGGTTATCCGTCATGTCGTGAAAAGTAGGAATAATATGGCATTTTCGATAATCCGGCATTATTCTGCTTTTATACATTAACCAAGTATTACTTAATTGAAGTATTATTATATATTTAAAGTATTAATACATTGTAATAATTAAAATTGTATTTTATTTCATCTTTTAGCCTATTTCTGAATTCCCCTTTTAAACAATTGCGTGAGTTGCTGACAAGTTAATAATGTTACTTCCCGTTTCACGTGAAAGAAATTGAAGAAGAAACTATAAAAACAATGGTTTTAATATCAATAAAGTTGCAAAATTTTGATAAATAAAGCTTTCAACAGCTCTTCACTTGTGGATTATACTAAAGTGTGTCGTTCTTTACAAGATATAGTCAAAAAAAACATCCAAAAAGGGAAACCACTAAACAGTGGCCAGTTTTAGGACTGTTTCTATCTGAATTGAATACCAAACGTGCTATTATTTAAATTGAGAGCATTGTCATATCGTCACAATGCTCGCAATTTTAGTAGTGTCTTGTGCCTGTACATCATACTTTTCCTGTTAACAACAGAGTGGTGCCAGATATCTATCATATAGTTAATAGGGGCCTCCTACCCGTAAAATTTCTATATCCTGTCTTGATTTTCATCTATTTAATACTGTTTCAAAATTAAACAAGGACGGGTCTACAAGTTTTTAAAATTGCGACCTAATAACCTTTTAACAAAGGCCACCTCTGAACAACAACCAATTTTTGAAATACAGTATTTATATCAGTGTCCGTTATTTACAGGTTAGAGATCTTAGAAATGTAAGGACAGTTGGGGTTATTTTCTGTATGCACAGTTGTTAGAGTATATGTGTGTGTGTGTGTGTTTGTACGAGGGACACGATTCACTTCAACCAATTTGTAGCTTAACTCCTGTTCTTTTTTTCGAAAATTTCTGAAATTTTGTGTGAAGGTTTATGTGTTAGGGAAATTCACGCTGTTAAATTTTAGAGGTTAAAGGTCAAGTGGATAAGGCGATAGAGTGAGTCGTGTGTTGCATCGCGAGTGGGGTCAAACTTAATTAAGATTTTATCACATTTTTATCATTTACAATTTTGTATAAGACTCGTCTCTACCCTCAATATTAATCTTTCTACCATTTTATAATAATTATTAATATAAAAAAAATTTTTTGAAAATTTTATAACAGATGGCGCCACGCACAATTTTAACCGTATTTACCGGATAAGTTATGCAACTCTACAGGATATTTTAAGAATGAAATTTATCGATTTTTTTCTCCTGCGCTTTTATTAATTCATACTTAATTTTAAATTGAAATTTTATTTTTATGCTTATTATTATTAATTAATTAAGCAAGCATTAATGTAATAAAGATGAAAATAATTATCTTCTTTAGATGAGGATCCTCGCCCATAAAATTAATCCCTCTTCATCATTCTTAATACAATTAAATGGAAATTTTTGAAATACGTCCTTAAAACAATTTCAGATATTTTAATTAATTTTTTTAATAATAATTTCCTTCTGATTTTTCTCTTTTACTTCATTCATTTCACTATTTTCCTGTTAAGTTTCATCAGATTTTCTTAAGAATATTTTCTTTTATTTCCTTGTTATTTTTTTTAATTATAAAAAAGAAACTTTAAAGGATTTAATTGTATTATTAATTTAATTAAATTTACTTTCATAAATATATAATTTTTAAAACTAAGAGAGATTATCAAAAGCAGCAACT
>NW_019384672.1:10834-64706 GCF_000671375.1 Centruroides sculpturatus | reverse complement strand
AAAAAAAAAAAAAAAAAAAAAAAAAAAAAAAAAAAAAAATCCCTCCTAAATATTTGTTGTAATTCTTTTTATTTCTTTTAAATTTTAAATTATTTTTAAAAAAGATTTTACAGATTATTTGAGATTTTATCCTTTATAAAACGTAGTTTATTTCACCACATATAAATGCAACGATGATTCTTCTCACGGATGCTGCAAATTAAAATCTTTACTCTTCCCGGATTTTTTGGAAGAAAATAGCAAATTTTTTAAATATTTTTTTATTTTTCTAAAGCTAAACTGAACGGAAATTATTATAAAATACAAAAATTTCTTTAATTTATTATTTAAATATTTTAAAAAGTCAATATAATACTATAAAACTTTTCTAATACCAAAAGTTTATCTTTAAATATATAAATATAAAAGTTAAACTCTTCTTTAAGTTTATCTTCTATGAAAAATTTATCTTTATCACTCGAATATGATATTTTTAATATATAATATTTGTTTTTTATTTATTTGAATTGGAGTAAATATATATATATATAAAATAAATTTAAATTCACTCAAACCTTGGAGGTTTTAATATTGGAAAGTTTATCATGAAAATTTAATCAACATGATATTTTCTACGTTATATATAATATTAAAATATTTTATATTATATATTTTTTTACGTTTATTTGAAAATATATATATTGACCTACGTATTGGATGTAAATAATTGATATCAAAATATGAAAAATAGATTGAATTTATTCGTTTTGGATTTGAATTGATTATAAAATTATTAATAAAAACCTTTCAAATAAAGGAGAGAAGCATATTTGATAACTTCTAACATATATAGAGACTTTTTTATGTACTCTGTACACGTACACTTTAATTAAACACTCATATATACATAAATTTATGCACAGAATATAAAGATTTATAAAGTATATCAGGCACTACTCTAGTAATTTGGCTTGTAGACTAGAGTTGTAGAGATAAAGCAAGAGCAAATAGAAAAGGAAGAAGGAAAAAGATGGGAGGATGGAGAAGGCAACATTAGTAAGAAAGTCTACTCTTAAAATTCCAATAAATTTGTGTTGGTCTTGCTAATAGTGGCACAGGTTTCAGTTGTTATTTCAGAGCTAACAATAACGAAATCAAAATAGGATACTACTAAAGCTAAAATCTTATATAAATAGTAGCATTGGAGCATTAAGAAGAATTACTACTCTTTTCTATTTAATTAATTCATTAATATTACTAAAAATATGCACTTTACACGCATAATTTATCATAAAATCGATTTAAAATCCTAAAATATAATATTTAATTGTTTAAGATTTGCTTTATTTATATTTATTGTTCTATTTTCTACATGACTAAAGTGATATATTTTTTTTTGGATAAATTTCTATAAATAAAACCGAAACTCTTAAAGTTTCTCTGGTGAAATTTTTTCCCTGTCATATCGTGTTGAAGTATTGATTTGATACTTGTATACAATTTATTCAGCACATGTATTGTTCCATCGTTTCTCCCGCGAGAAATTACATCACGTCAGCAATTCTAGTTCGCTAGACTGAAAACTTTTTGTCATATCCACACTTTTCAGATGGATGAAATATATATTTTTTCACATGAAATCTTCTCTCTAGACATAACATTCCATTATATAATAAAACTTTAGTAATGTTTATTTACTATAATTATTAATTACTTTTACACATAAAAATAATTTATCTTTCATACCTTTTACTCTCTCGGATGTTATATACTTGTATAAAAGAGGGAAAGTATGGCGACAGATCAAAAAATAACCTCCGAAATTTTTATATTTTTGGACTTAGAAGACCTTCAAACGTTGGAAAATGTAAAAATTTGGGGGTTTTCTATATGCATGTATGTGATAGAGGCACGATTCTGTTCACCCAATTTGAAGCTTAATAACTCCTGTGCCTTTTATCGAACATTTCTGAAATTTTTCGGGGAGATTTGAATATTAGGGCCATTCATGCTACTAAATGTTGGTGGTTAAAGGTCGAGGTGATGAGGAAATAGAAGGGGGTCACCATCGTAGATTTAATGAGGATTCTATTCGTTATTGGCATTTAAATCATTTATATATATAAAACTCATCTCTACCCTCAAAATTAACATTCTGCCATTTAATAATATAAAAAGTTTTTAAATAAAAATCCCACAACAGATGGCGCTACACGTCATTTTAACTTTTTGTCGAGAAAGTTACACAACCCATTAATTAATGGATTTTAGCATCCTCAGAGGAAGAAAAACGTTGATATTTTATTTATTTAAAAAGTCTCTTAAACAAATTACTAAAGAAGCAAATATTATATTAAATATATACATAAATCATTCTTCATATTTTTTTTAATATTTTATTACATCGTTCAGATCAGAAGCAATAAAAACAAATAAGATATTCAACAACAAGAATAAAAGAATGTATCGCTCAAGTAGTTGCCATTTGCAAAGATATTAGAAAGAAGAATACAAGAAAATGCTTTCCTTGTTGATATTAAACTACCCGTTTCCATATTCAATAGTAAGATTGCAATACTTTAACTATTATGTAAAAAACATTACTGAAAAATGTTTTGAATTGAAAAGAAAGTATTTCCCTCGATTCAAATTTAAGTAAAATGTAAGAATTTTATAAGATTCAATGCATTTTTCCTGTCTAGAAACATATTTTTTTATGCAAACTTTCATGTGTAAAGTAATAAAAATCAGTATAAAAATAACTATAGTTACTATAGGAACCACCATAAGATTAGACTTAATACGTAAGGAAGTTTCGGAATTACTTACATTTCCATACAGTTTATTAAAAGAAAAATATATAAAATAAACGTCCTTGCTGAATGATTTTTACCTTATCACACGAATGTATAATGTAACGTATATAAAAGTAGTTTGTACAGGTTATAAACAGTCTAAATTCCTGTACTGACCATCCACTCGGAGACATTTAAAGTGGATTTACGTGACAGAAAAGCAATTATGTTAGTAGCATTACACCAGCTTTTTTTTTTGCATTGAATTTACTTTATAAACTTGATGTTGATACTCCCCAGATAATTGAATAGAATTGATATAGATTTATTCAATAAAACCCGCATACAGCAGAGAATAACTCGTGAGAATGAATGTTTCTTTAGGATAAAAGAAATAACATTTATTTAATTTTTTTTATAAGAAAACTTATTTTTTTTTCTATGTGAAATATATGAGAAATTTAAGGTAAATGTACTCAGAAATTAAGTTTGTGAATTTTAGCTTGCATGTTTTTTACAATATGTACCTTTCAATATTTCTAAGGAGTCCTATTTACGTGTTAGATATTATTGAATATACAGATATAAACTACTGTAAATGAAATTAAAAGTGAACTAAATTGAACTGTCAATTGAACTAAATTGAACTGTGTATTAAACTAAATGTGAACTAAATTGAACTGTGTATTAAACTAAATGTGAACTAAATTGAACTGTGTATTGAACTAAATGTGAACTAAATTGAACTGTGTATTGAACTAAATGGGTACTAAATTGAACTGTGTATTGAACTAAATGGATACTAAATTAAACTGTATCGAACTAAATGGGTACTAAATTTAACTGTGTATTGAACTAAATGGGCACTAAATTAAACTGTGTATTGAACTAAATGGATACTAAATAAAACTGTGTATTGAACTAAATGGGTACTAAATTGAACTGTGTATTGAACTAAATGGGTACTAAATAAAACTGTGTATTGAACTAAATGGGTACTAAATTGAACTGTGTATTGAACTAAATGGGTACTAAATTGAACTGTGTATTGAACTAAGTATGAACTAAATTTATTTACGAATTGATATGAACTAAATATGAAATAAATTAAATTAAGAACTGAATTAAATATAAACTAATGCCATATCATTATTTTTAAATTAAAATGTAATAAATTTTCAAATATTTCTCTATTTTTATATAATTAACACAAATTATTTATTATGCATTTTATTTAAAATTTTTCTTTTTATGTTTACTTATTACTAAATTCTATATAATATTTTATTAAAATTTAATATTACATTATTACTATTTACTGTTTTAATTCACTTTATTCATCTTTCATAAATATCTTCTGTACAAAGATAAACTTTTGTATGAATTAATATCAAGTATGAATAACAGTAATTAGCCCAACTTTTTATTATTCATTTTACTTACAGTCATAGAAAATAACAGTATATTTTACTTTCAAAACCTGCCATCTTTATGAAGTGAAAGTAAAACTAATCAAGCACCTAGTGCCATCTTTCGAGAAAAATATAAACTTATTTATTTAAATTACATACAATCATAACATCCCTCGGGTTGTTTGACAAACAATAAAACATAAACAATGCATTATTGAGCCAAAAGGGAGCCATAATTGACCCAATACGTAAACAGTTGAATTTTAATTATAAATTAATCATCCCAATTATAATAGTGAATAAGTGTTTTGTTGTTTTGTGAATAAAATCACTCATCTATCAATATGTTGCTTTGTTTACATTAATTTTCTTACCTTTATACGTGTTTATATAATTTAATATATAAATTTTAATGAGTAGGAACAGATAAAATTAGCAAATATAATTTGGTCAACACTGAAGGGTTCTAAAATTTCGATTTTTTTTATTTGAAATACGTGAAAGGAGACAGATGAAAATTCATTTCTTTTGATATGTTTGAATACCTGTTTTTGTTTGTGTTATTGATTTTTATGCATGTAGTTTTATTGCTTTCAGAGATGGGATCCATATTTGCATCTAAGTATGGTCACGTGTGGCATCTCTTATGCCATATAAAATAAAATCTACTGTATTATAAAATGTCTACGGATGTAGTATTTCTATTATATCTGTAGATGTTTTATAATACAGTATATTTACGTAATACAGGCCTGTGTTTAAAGTAGACCACGCTTTACGACTGATATAACTTAATGCTTTTCTCTGAAAACTGAATACATTATGATAGAAAGGATCGAAATAAATTCCTTTTGTTTTGCATATTTTTCCTACAATATAATGATTTTAAAAATATTTACTGTAGTCTTTTTTAGAATAAGAATAGAGCTGGTGTATATTAGTCTACATGTGTGAAGGAAAATAGTTTCGTGTTTATTACGAATTAACACATAATATATACAGAATATATGGTAGAAAATTATAAAATATGTTTAAAGTGTTATAATATAATTGAAATATCTAACATTTTAGCAAGAAATGTGAGTATTACGAATTAACACATAATATATACAGAATATATGGTAGAAAATTATAAAATATGTTTAAAGTGTTATAATATAATTAAAATTTCTGATATTTTTGGAATTATGAATAATTTACTGTTTAAATTTAAATACAAATAATGTCAAAATTAATACACTTCATTACTTTACACTTAATTAGTGTTTAACGATACCTTAATTAAACAGAAAACAATATAGAAGGTGATAGCCAACACTTTTTTAGAATGATTTTTGATAGTTTATAGCAAAAATATATCTTACACCCTTTTTTAAAACAGTAGAGACAAGGGAAGAAGAATGACACATGACAAAGGTTTAGAATAGCAAAGACAAAGAAAGAAAGATGTCACGTGTCACTATTGTCCCTCATCCTCTGCTATTTCAAAACAAATTTTTCCAACAGTGCTGCAATCTCCTAAAACATCTCCCATTCTACAACATGCTGTCATCTGTCTAGAACGCCTTAAGTTAAGTGATAATTTTTCTGATATTTTTCTTTCGTGCTTAATGTAAAGGTTAGTTAATATTAACGAGTTATATTGCTTTCTGTTATTGATCGTATTGATGCTTATACTTTTAATCTGTTTAAATTAGTGTTAAATTTAATAACAAATTTACACTCTTCTCCATCAACGGATACGAGTTAAATTTATGATTTAATTAAGTAATATCCAATTGTATACGTAAATGGTTATTAAGGTATTAACAACGTGTTATTCCCTTAGAAAATATGGCATCTTGCTACCAGTAATATCAATAATTACAGAGGGGCTTCATAGATCCAATACATCAGACTGTACGTTGGATTTCCTAATTAGAGAATGTCGTGACGTCAAAATTCTTTGGAGATGGATTTGAAATGATGTGGCCTTAGTGACAATTCGCTTTGGTGTATTGTGGATGGGAATTTATCAACTTTACCTTACGTCGTGTGAAGAGCTGAAACCTGGGAGTGCTTCTAAGATTGGAAGTCTTAAGGGTACGGTAAAACATGAGAAAATTTGTAAACGTGTAGGAGATGTAGAGAATCATAAAGATAACTTGCAACTAACTTTGACTTTAACTTTCATAAGAATTGGTTTAGGACTTTGTGGCCATAATATAGAGGATCACACAGACAACTTTTACTAAATTGACTTTAAACTTTCGTAGGGCGTGACTTAGGATTTATAGGACTGTAGCAAGAATGTTAAGGATTACATATAACTTTTAACTAAAGTCTCCTTGGACTTTCATAGGATTGGGCTTAGGATTTATAAGACCGTGGCCTTGAATACAAAGTCATATGAATGTTAATTGTAAAGGATTATGAGGCCTCTTATCAAGGAAAAAAGTTATCTAAACTAATATTAATTGCATATAAAATATTCTGTTTATATTTAAAATAATACTTTATAAAATTTATTTATTTATTCGAGAAAATATTAAATATATTCTCTATTTATATTTTTATATTTTATAAATGTTCTTCAGTATTTTCATTTTCATTTTAACCAATTTTAGTAAAAAAAACTGTTGAGATAAAATTATATTTACGAATTTAGAAAATTCTTAAATAATAAATTATAAAATGAAAATAAACATACTGTTGGCTCCATCTGTTGATAACAAAAGTAATTATATATTTTTTTTTTATTTCAAATATATATGTATTTTTATTGGTTGAAATTGCGTGATAGAGTTTATTGTCATCCAAATTAATAATATACAATTTTATAACCAATTATAAATTTATAAATATTNGAAGGACTTCTAGGTGTTAGACACGTAAAGAAAATCACAAAATTTAGGCTCGAACCCACGATCAAGTAGTAGTTTTTAGTGGTTTTATCGATACACTTACTGGTTGAAACAGTTATTTACTATCAACGCTAAATTCATGCTTTATTCAAGTACTTTTTACATACAGAATCACGTAAATTGAAACCTTCTTGTGTTCAATACACAGATTACAATGTTTTAACGAAGTTAGTTTACATTAAAGCTGTGTAATCTGTGTATTAAGCACGAGTGTTCCCGAAACACAAAAGAGCTCACAGTTAACTGACTTTTAGACCATCCTGAATTTATAAGTCAAGCGTGATATCGATCTACCTGAACTTTTTCTAAATAAATTCGTTGTGAAAATGTAAACATATTATAATTATCTTTTTGTGTTATCTTTCAGCACATATATTTTTGTGTTTTAGTGCCATTGAACTTTAATGGTGGCGATTATATAACTATTCTATGGCGACTATGAGAAAATAACATTTTTAGAATACCTTATCGTGCAATTTAGAAAATTATATCTCTTCTCTCATAACTAAATATATACTGATAATGCTCGAATATTATAAGAAATTAAAAATATATAAATGGCATTAAATATATATTAATTTATCTTACTATTTATATGAGAAAGTATCGTAGTTTCTACTATAGTTTCGTGGATATAAATTATTTCTCTTTGATGATACGTGATGGAACTCATAGCTTGAGGATATGTCAGATAGAGTTGGAAAGTTGTAAACATTGTCAGTAGAGGATTTCCTGAGCTGAGGAAATATTCAGTTGCTGAATTTCAAGAATATTACATTTTTCATGTCCTCTAGACATATATAATTCGTGTACAAATCAAACAAGAATGGTAATTTTGAAGATTTTCTATATAAATTAATACAGTCAATTGACTGTTATCTTAATTCTTAAATTGGTACTACTGGTTTCTTTCTTGATTCTCTAATAATACTTCAGAAATGTCAATTATCTTTAGACACTATAAATGAATAAGATTCAATTTTTACTAAAATTCCACATTAGCAATGAGAATTAAAATAAAATTATCTACAATTTTGTATTTCATTAGTCACATCTTCCATCTGTAATCATGGTTTTCCAGCTTTGTGCTTCATATAATAAAAGTTGAGTCTTTAAATTACAATTTTTATATCTATTAATATTATATCAATGAATTTAAATAATTAACTTTATACAAGTTTATACAAGATACATATGGAATAAATTCATTATGTATCCATCTTTACTAATAAACTGGCAGAAGTGAGAAAAAGTATTGTATAGAATTTACTAACTTAGCATGAAAAACTATTTATTAAATTAATGAGGAAGTTATAGATAATTAATAAACTCATAATTACTTATTTGCATCCCATCATAATGACATAACTTTTGAGAGATGAAGTTTATTACCTGTCTAATATTTAAATTCGGAATGTTAAACATAAATAAAACTTTCCTCCTTGTTACTAGACCCTTTAGTAGACTCTACACCCCCTTGTTCCTTTATTTCCTAACACTTGACCTTTTGAGTAGGCTCTACACCCCAGTAATTCTTGTAAGTTGTTCAATGTCATTACATATGGGTCTGACCCACAATGGGGTCGAATTCCATGGTAGAACAATGAGAAACCTTACCCAATTGTGCTAGAAAAAGTACTGCTTATAAATTATACAATTACATAATTAATTGTTTAACAAGATTGTAATGTATATTCACACTAATTTGTTCTATCAACGTGATGAAATGTAAATGTATTGTTATATAAAACGGCTCAGTGTGTATTCCTTATGTATATATAAAAATTTTTAAGGAAATAATTAAAGTAAAATTTTTACGGATTCTTAAGGGATTTTTGGAAATATAAATAACATTTTTAAATACCAACTCTGTTAATTTCTATTTTTTAGTTCGTAAGTATTGATTTTTATATTGTGACGTTTGTAATGTCAACGGTAGTGTTATTTGTTACGTGTTTTTTTTTCGCTAAATTAAAAAATATAACTTCTTATTTTATTTTATCAATTCAATTCTTTATACGGGATTTTTATATCCAATTTCCAAAATACAATTTTTATATCTAATCCAATTATATCTGTTGAGACTGGAAGCTACAGAATTTTAGGATTTATTTTAATTTTTAAAAGTTGTTAAATGGAATTTGTTCACATTTTGACATAATTCTGAAAATATTTTACTTTTTTAATTCCTTATTTTTATTCGATTAAAACAAAGTTTTTTCTTTTATTAAATAAAATATTCTTTGAATATATCAACAATACAGTCTTAACAATTAGAAATATAAAATACTATAAAAATAATACAAATAATTTAAAACTTACAGTGTGGCCCAAAAGCCAGCTAACTTTGGGATTGATGGAAGAAGACAACACAACGTGCAAAAGGCATACCTTCTTGAAGGACTTCTAGGTGTTAGACACGTAAAGAAAATCACAAAATTTAGGCTCGAACCCACGATCAAGTAGTAGTTTTTAGTGGTTTTATCGATACACTTACTGGTTGAAACAGTTATTTACTATCAACGCTAAATTCATGCTTTATTCAAGTACTTTTTACATACAGAATCACGTAAATTGAAACCTTCTTGTGTTCAATACACAGATTACAATGTTTTAACGAAGTTAGTTTACATTAAAGCTGTGTAATCTGTGTATTAAGCACGAGTGTTCCCGAAACACAAAAGAGCTCACAGTTAACTGACTTTTAGACCATCCTGAATTTATAAGTCAAGCGTGATATCGATCTACCTGAACTTTTTCTAAATAAATTCGTTGTGAAAATGTAAACATATTATAATTATCTTTTTGTGTTATCTTTCAGCACATATATTTTTGTGTTTTAGTGCCATTGAACTTTAATGGTGGCGATTATATAACTATTCTATGGCGACTATGAGAAAATAACATTTTTAGAATACCTTATCGTGCAATTTAGAAAATTATATCTTCATGGCACGTAGCTAAGATATTTATTTTATAAAAATAACAGCAAATAAATATATAAAAAATAACAATAAACTAATAAAATTTTAACTCTTTTCATCGACATATGACAAAGTAAATCTTAAAAGTAAATTAAAGTAACTCAGAGAAAGTGTGAAGTATATATACAAGTATAGGACAAAATAATAGGAACACCTGTGAAAGAATGCAAATTATTTATTAGTAGGGAGGTGGGCCACCATTGGCCTGAATTACAGCTTGTATCCAACGTGGGATTGGAAAATGAAGGTCGTGCAGAAAGTTTAAGGGAATTCCTAGCCATTCCTCCTGCAGAGCAGTCGCGAGTTCAGGTAGTGTGCGTAGAGGAGGAAACCGAGCACAGATTTTGTTCTCTAAAAAACCCCACACAGGCTCAATGATGTTGAGATCAGGGGACTGAGGATACCACGTGAGATGTTCTACTTCATCATTATGCTCATCCAACCATGTTTGAACACAGCGAGTCGTGTGTACAGGGACGTTGTCATTTTGAAATAGAGGACGTTCTCCAGGAAACGGAGTATGAAGCATAGGGTGTAAATGTTCTGCGAGAATACTGCGATGCTCGCCTCTGACCTTCTCTCTCAGGACTACGAGTGGCCTCAAGCCATGCCACGATATTGCTCCCCACAGCATCACAGAGCCCCCTCTATGCTTCACGGTAGGAACCAGACAGTTAACATGAAATGCCTCTGTCGGTGTTTGCCAGACGAACACACGTCCGGTGGTCTGAAATAATGTAAATGATGATTCGTCAGACCAGATGACCTGTTCCCATTGCTGTTGTGTCCATTTTCGGTGGTCTCGGCACCACTGTCGTCGCTTCATAGCATTCTGCGGCGACACTAATGGCTTTGGGATGGCTACTCGGCCATGAATGCTCACAGCATGCAGCTTATGTTGAATAGTTTTGGTGGATACGGAGTTCTGAAAATGGGTGTTCATCTCAGAGGTTATTTACTGCAGTGTAGTCTTACGTTTTCGGGTGACTATTCTCTTCAATGCTCATCTATCCCGGTCAATCAACTTCGACTTTCGCCCACTGTTCTGTTTCGCAGAAGACACCTTTCCCAGTTTTGTGTAGGCTGTCATAAACCTTGACACAGTAGACCTTGAAATACTCATAAGGTTGGCTGTTCTAGACACGGATGCTCCAGTGAGGCGAGCTCCAATAATCGTTGGACAGGTCGGACATAATGGCGCTTTGCTGGGAACAGAATTTTCTCATGCAACTGTCACACCGCCAAATGCTCGACTGATACCTTCCCTTTCACCATCACCGGATGGCAGACTGTTGCAACACATGGTGGGGCTATATTGGACGGTCGAAGTACAACACATTTCGAATAGGAATAGGGTGTTCCTATTATTTTGTCTTATATCTGTATATATATATATAGTTGCGATATGCTAAGGAGGAAGCTTGCCATGAGGATTTTCTATGGAAAACTAGCCCCTATTAGTGTTAAATACGTGAAGAAAATTTGGCAAACTCCACATGACTAGGTTGTTGGTTAGGTGCGACCCAACGACATTCAGTGCTTGGTGTCTTTATCCACTTCGTGGATTAGAAGGGAAGAGGAAAAGAAAAGGAACATAAAGGTAAGTTTAACAAAAAATAAAATGTATAAGTCACTTTATAAATAAGAATTAGTATTTTTTTATTTAAATTGTGTGTTATTTTTCCAAAAAGTGAAAAATATGTTTTAATGTTTTCTCTTCTTTCGGATAGATTTACATTGTTACTATTTACATGTTCCTAATTTATAAAACTAAATAAATAAATAAACGTGACATTTGCAGGGATTAATGTAGTAACATTTAAGAGCTCTTACTCTAAATTTTAAAGAATTTTCAATGAAAGACAATATCTCATTAACCTTCTTTACTTATCGAACGATTAAAATCATTGCTCTCTATTGGATTTAAATTTAATTTTTTTTTAAATAAATAAACGAAATCTGATTATTCTCATGAGCGATTTAATTTAGAAGATAATGGTATTGTATATATGCAATTTTCCGGATGAAATCCTTATTCACAATGATAACTTCTATAAATAATTAAAAAACAGGTTTGTTTGTATGCATCACTGTTTATATAAATCATTTGTCAAAGATAATTGATTTCCATAAAAAATAATTAACCAATTCTGACATGGAAGAATAAATACCTTTTAAGAAGACTTTCTGCGGGAATCTGGCCTCTATTAAAATGCGTGAAGAAACACGGAAATATCTCATTGGTGAGGCCTGAACCCGTGACTAGTGTTCATTAGTTTACTCGACCACTGATAGGCTGAAAGTTGCACCATATTGGATTTTAATTTTTTCTGCAATGTGGGCACAAGAAGACTTTTCTAAGCCTATTGTAGTGTGGGGAGGTATGGTTGTGAGTAGTAGGACCCGACATATTCGTGACAGACCCTTCCTGGGGTTTATTCGATTGCCTGGAAGTAGGCTGAGGCCAGCCTGCCGGAATTTTCCAATAATACTGTATAACTGAATGAAGTAAAAATGGGAGCATATAAATACAACAATGGCAGATGGAAGACTTCAAAAAGAACTGCTCAATCGTAAACAAAGAGAGAGAAAGGTCATGGAAAGACTCAAGAAGACCTTTGAATCTCGAACAGATGGAATGATTTTTGAATCAAGAACAGGAGAAATCGCCTCTTCCTTGAACGATCCAAGAGAAAAAAAAATGCATTTACCATCAATTTTTAATGCGACTTTTTAATATAATTTCAAAAAATTATTGCTTGTTTTAGTTTTTGTTATCGAAAATGATGATAAATTACTTGTATAAGCACTTTTTCTGGTTTGTTCTCAAATGTCTTTGGATACAATTTCATTCACACTTGCGAAAGTTCGCAGCTAAATTTTAAATATTTAAGATGTTGGGAATTTCTTAATCCCTTGGAAATGAATATGTAAGAAAGAAGACAAAAGAAAAATATATAAAACATGTCATTTTTATGTTACACTTGACAAAAATAGCTTTTATGTGTCAATAATTAACGTGTATGTGTGTAAAAAAGAATAAAAATTAATTTAGGTGTGTTAAACTTTGTTGTTTTTTTTAAATATATTTAAAATTATTCAAATTGTTATAATAAATAAATAAATATATTTTTCTATATATATATATAAAAGAAAAAATTTAAATCAAAACAAATAAAGAATTAATTGTAATTATTTCGGTTTCAGCCAATAATCGTTGAGAAATGCATAATTTTAAACCAATCACGTTTCACAATCTTTAAAATCTACTATTATTGTTACACAGTGGACTAAAAATATTTATAAAAATCTTTCTTATATTTAAAGATTTCTTCTTTATAACTTTAAAAGGTTAACGAATACATCAGTGATTCATCTCGTATAATTTTCATGTAAAGCTTTACTTAAAAAATAATTGTATTATAATTTAATGCAGATTTATAAAAATAATATATTTGTTTTATAACTTCGAATATAGTTTATAGTATAGTTTACTAATTTTATTTTCAAATATTTAAAGAATAAACTTTATTGATATTATTGGCATATGATATGCTTGTATATACGTGTAAATGTTCAAGTGTTCTGGTGTTCATTAAGTATTCTAATGATTAAAAGTTGTTATATTCAGGTGTCAGGTGGTTAAGGATTCTGACATTCATGTGTGTCAGATGTTCAGGTGATTAGAAATGCTGATATTCTGGTGTTTAGGTGTTCAAGGTGATTAGGGGTTCATGCGATTAGGAGTTATGGTGTTTATGTGCTTTTGTATTTAGATGTTCTGGTGATTAGGGGTGCTGATATTCTGGTGTTTAGGTGTTCAAGGTGATTAGGGGTTCATGCGATTAGGAGTTATGGTGTTTATGTGCTTTTGTATTTAGATGTTCTGGTGATTAGGGGTGCTGATATTCTGGTGTTTAGGTGTTCAAGGTGATTAGGGGTTCATGCGATTAGGAGTTATGGTGTTTATGTGCTTTTGTATTTAGATGTTCTGGTGATTAGGGGTGCTGATATTCTGGTGTTTAGGTGTTCAAGGTGATTAGGGGTTCATGCGATTAGGAGTTATGGTGTTTATGTGCTTTTGTATTTAGATGTTCTGGTGATTAGGGGTGCTGATATTCTGGTGTTTAGGTGTTCAAGGTGATTAGGGGTTCATGCGATTAGGAGTTATGGTGTTTATGTGCTTTTGTATTTAGATGTTCTGGTGATTAGGGGTGCTGATATTCTGGTGTTTAGGTGTTCAAGGTGATTAGGGGTTCATGCGATTAGGAGTTATGGTGTTTATGTGCTTTTGTATTTAGATGTTCTGGTGATTAGGGGTGCTGATATTCTGGTGTTTAGGTGTTCAAGGTGATTAGGGGTTCATGCGATTAGGAGTTATGGTGTTTATGTGCTTTTGTATTTAGATGTTCTGGTGATTAGGGGTGCTGATATTCTGGTGTTTAGGTGTTCAAGGTGATTAGGGGTTCATGCGATTAGGAGTTATGGTGTTTATGTGCTTTTGTATTTAGATGTTCTGGTGATTAGGGGTGCTGATATTCTGGTGTTTAGGTGTTCAAGGTGATTAGGGGTTCATGCGATTAGGAGTTATGGTGTTTATGTGCTTTTGTATTTAGATGTTCTGGTGATTAGGGGTGCTGATATTCTGGTGTTTAGGTGTTCAAGGTGATTAGGGGTTCATGCGATTAGGAGTTATGGTGTTTATGTGCTTTTGTATTTAGATGTTCTGGTGATTAGGGATGCTGATATTCTGGTGTTTAGGTGTTCGAGGTGATTAGAGGTTCATGCTATTAGGAGTTATGGTGTTTATGTGCTTTTGTATTTATATGTTCTGGTGATTAGGGGTGCTGATATTCTGGTGTTTAGGTGTTCAAGGTGATTAGGGGTTCATGCGATTAGGAGTTATGGTGTTTATGTGCTTTTGTATTTAGATGTTCTGGTGATTAGGGGTGCTGATATTCTGGTGTTTAGGTGTTCGAGGTGATTAGAGGTTCATGCTATTAGGAGTTATGGTGTTTATGTGCTTTTGTGTTTAGATGTTCTGGTGTTCAGGTGTATTGATGTGTTAAATAAAACATTTTAACTCAAAGTTTTATATTTATCTGTCAATTTTTTAAAGTACTTAAGTAACAAACAAAAAAATAAGTCATTTAAAAAATTTACCCAATTGCAAACGATCGATACGAAACAGATTTTACAAAAATTGATTTTTTTATTACTACTATTTTTTAAATATATACTTTCTTCTACCTTTGCAGATTATAAGACAAAATATAATATATATAGAAAATTTACCACGGTTTTTTATACACACATATACAATTTTCTATATAACTTTTATGTAAAAATCTAAAATTGAAACTTTGCAATTCGTGTAATTTAATATTCTCCCACTTTATGCAATTATAATATATTTTAATATAAAAAACAACTATCAAGTAATTCAATAGTAAAATTTTTAGTTTCTACGTCTGATATTATTGTAAATATCTTAATATATCTAAGTATACAGTGTTCTTAGAATTTTCAATAGAATCTATAAGTTAATGTGTAGAAACATTTTAAATTGGATCAGTCTTACTATATCAAGTTGTATTGTTTTTTTAACCCAATTACTGACATTTTTACCAGTTAGTTAAAGTATTTTTTCAAGAATCTTTCGTCATGGAAACGTACTTTAAGCTAAAATCTATAATGTTACATCTGCTTGGTATTGACTAACTGAAGATGAAATTTTTCAATTTGAAACCAAACTTTACATTTAAAAAAGTATAAATATATTTTTAAACTTTTATATATTCATATTAAATTTAAGAAATTTTATTTTAAATGACAACATGGTATCATATTTTTGCATCGTATGCTATTTCTTACTAAATTTGTTTATGTAATTTTATACGTATCATCCATTAACATGTTATGATCTCGTTACATTCTTCTTGGAATTGGCTTGTATCTTTTGTATAAGTGAAAAAAAACTGTATGAAAATTCTATTATGTACTTAACGTATCATATTTTTCTGTATTAATTACACCAACAGGTCGTGGGTTAACGCCTGACGTATAAAAGATGAAGAAAAACTCCACGTGGCCAGCCCACGTGGAGTTTTTCTTAATCTTTTACACGTGCCTAACACCTAAATACGATTCAGTTTCCCATACAAAATTTGTCAGATTGAAATGTTGAGTTGCCTTCTTTTATAAATTCATATGTAATTATAGAATTTCTTACTTTTTTTTTACATAAATATCCTGACAAGTTGCATGTATTACAATAAATTCTATTATTATAATGTTCCCTCGTTGCAAACATAATTAGTGTCTATACAAACATCATTAAAGAAATGTTGCTGTTATTACAAATAAAACAAATTAATAAACATTTTATCAAACTTTTCCATTGATAATAATCATTATATATACAGAATAACGCTATTATTCTCTTTGAAATTTTCTATACACTCTAGATATTCAAACTACGACATTTTTTCCATTAGAAACTCCTTCATAAATCACAAATTATCCTATTTAATTTCATGAGATTCTGACATATTTTTTATTACACATAAAAAAGCATTATTCAAGAAGAATTTATATTATCGTCCAACTTTATTTTATCCTTTCTTTAATCCAGGAATTGAGTTTAAACATTAATCATCAAGCATTCTTTCTATGTCTGAAGTTAATATTTTTTCAAGTATTATGGTGAATATCTTAATAGATGTTGAGAGACTTAACAGAGAATCACTGATTTTATATTAAATTTAATGTTCGAAAGATAAATTCTGCCATATTTAAATTTACAGGGCTAAATTCATATACCATTTTTTTCTCTAAAATTAAAGCTTGGTATATTCTACACGATAGCAAAAAATAGAAAAAAAAGAAAAGGAAATGAACAGCAAGAGAAAGGAAACAGTTAAGTTGGCTCACCACTCTGAATTAATTACAACATTAAGAGATATTGATGACCATCCTACAGCTTCATGAAAATAAAAAATAGACAACGTTTCAACGTACTAAAACAAGACTTTGAAGTTTACTACTGTTTAAATATTTGAGAAATATTTTTCAAAACTGACATTTTATTTAAGTTTTTATTGTTTACATAATTTATATTTTATGCTTGTATGAATTAATACGGATCGTGTTTGCTCACTTTCATAAAATAAGGGTGATAAATATAGATAATTGAAAGTTTCAAGATCATTATTTATCTTCTATGCTTTCATTTTTTTTAAGAAAAATGGTGTGAATTTACAATCTTATAGCTTTCATTGACGACTACAAATAACACTATATCTTTATTTTCACTCTCTAGATATATTTTTCGTTTGATATATTTTTCTCTAACGTTTCATTTTTGGTGTGTGTGTANCATCAACAAAGAATAAGTTCCACGATAAATGGAAGAATTCTCAAAGTCTTATTTCTCTTATACAATGGCTATTTTTCTATATGAAAATATAAATTTGAAACCATTTTCAATAAAGGAAATATTTCTATATTTTCTGTTTCCATTCACATTTATAGTATATGTGTGTGTATATATATATATATAAAGTTCGATTTATGATGTCTATTCTGAAAGAAAGTAGCATTGAAATTCTTATCCTCACTTAAATATTCTTACTTTAAAGCTTGTAACACTTCAAAATAAATCATGCAATCATGCCCTTTTTTCGATCTTCTTCTTCTTCTATTTAAATTTTAAATATTCCGTTTTTTTGTGACACAATTCATATATCAAGATGTACAAAAGTATAACCGTAAAATTAGATGAATGTTATTACATTCAATAGCTAAATATATAAATGTATTCTTGTTTACATTTTAATTAAAGCTCTTGTTTACAACATATTTATCTTTTCAGGATGAATCTTGATACAATTTATGCATACTAAATGCAACAGAAAGTGTTTAGAAAAGGGTCTAAAGTAAATAAATCAATAGAATGAAAGTGTTATAAAAATATACGTTAAAAATACACGTTGGAACAAAAGTTACAAGTTCTAGTGTTCTGGTATTTAGATGTTGTAGTGTTTAGGTGTTCAGGTGATAAGAGTTCTGGTGTTAAGGTGCTTCTGATATTTATGTGTTGTGCTGTTTTGGTGTGTTAAGTGAAATATTTTCAGTAAAAGTTTTATATTTATTTGATGAAAACAATTTTTTATTTCTGTTCTAGCTATAT
Organism: Centruroides sculpturatus; assembly: GCF_000671375.1. Lineage (NCBI taxonomy): Eukaryota > Metazoa > Arthropoda > Arachnida > Scorpiones > Buthidae > Centruroides > Centruroides sculpturatus. The sequence continues at coordinate 46,442 of NW_019384672.1, read as the reverse complement.
TTGTCAATACAAATCGTAAAACAATGTCTTTTTCTTTTACAAAATTGATAGATATTTTATTCTTTGTAGTGGTTTTGAAATATCGTATACAATGAAAACTCAAAAAAATTAAAGTACACACGTACTTAAGGATGAACGAAATTGATCTGAGAGAGGAGAGGACCAATATGTTCCAAGAACATTTAAATTATTTGTTGACGAGCCTGCCACGATGTTATCACAGATAGAATTGTACCTGTTCCATATTGACAAGTATTTCTGCATGAATATTGGCAAACACTTTCCACTTATGTCTAATTGTTATATTTATGTTTTTAACCAAAGACAGTTTTATTTCTTTGATTTGAAAAATTCCTACAAGTTGACATTTCCCTGTATTAGGCGTCGAGTAATATAGTTCTTGCCACATTTGTCTGCATTCGTCTGCAAATACCGCATGTCCTTAAGTTTTGGATACGTGTTTATATTGAATCATTTGATGGAAATAATGTGAATAACAGCGAAGTAATTAACTAAATTTTATATTCTACTGGAGACAAATGTTCAAGCTGACATCTTTCCAGGTGTACGGGCACGAACCCGCGACTATATACCTGGAAAGACGTTAGGAATGTCTGTGGATTCTGGCTTTCAAGTGAGTAAGTGACATGATCTGCTCATAAACAAAAGCCTTCAAGTGACTCCCAGATAAAAGTCCAGCGATATGAAGTCGGGACTGTGTTGCCACTCCACAGGCTCAGGTCAACCAATACATCGCTAGGACACTATCCGGAAACAGAAAAAACCATTACATCACGGTTTCCATAATGATGAATAACTTGTGGGACACCCTCTAATTTATTCTTGTTTTTTTATTTATTGTGTGCTCTGTCATATGTGAAGAGGCTTGAAATCCCTCAGTCTCAACATGTGACTCAGCCTGCTATGTTGAGGGATTCGACATCATCATAATCACCCATGAAGATTCTTCAGGATTTGATTCTAATGAATATGGTGAGACTCGAATAAAAACTTGGATTATGGAGTTTTGTATCTTATTATCCAAGCTTATCATGGATTTGCATGAACTGGACGAATTCATAATATACTCGCAAAAACACTCTCTTAGCAAATACAAGACGAAAAAATTGAATGAAACAACTTTCATTAAGATTGTTTACTAATTAAAATGTTAATTACAATATACACTAATTAGTTTCACAGGCAATTATCTTTCAAAACTTCTTCTAAATTTTTAATGAAAATCTTTTTAGTCACTGAGACTACCAACCGCCAAATGGATAAAACCAATAAAGACTTGTGGTTGGTCGGGGTTTCTTTGTCTAAATAAGGTGCACTCTCTAATAAAATGTCTTGCACAGAGACACTCTTTGACAGATTGTCCAGGAACCCAATCATAGATTCAAGCATGGACAATCTGCCTTATTCCACCCAATCCAATCTTTAATCACTGAATGTTTTAATTTAGAAAAGGGACATTCACTGTCATAAAATAAATCCCTTACTCAATTATACTTCCTTTATATCTTACAAAGCTCTGTAACAGTAACAAACACATCAACAAAGAATAAGTTCCACGATAAATGGAAGAATTCTCAAAGTCTTATTTCTCTTATACAATGGCTATTTTTCTATATGAAAATATAAATTTGAAACCATTTTCAATAAAGGAAATATTTCTATATTTTCTGTTTCCATTCACATTTATAGTATATTACATTTTACCAATGTAACATACTGTTGCTGCTCTAAAGGGAATTTTCACTTTGGATTTCATATTTGTTGGAGGAAATTGAAATCAATATATCTATGTTCCACTCAGATGCATTAAATGTTTTTGCGAGGAATTTTATATATAGTAAAACCTGTAAATAACGACCACTAACAGGAATGAATTTGGCCGTTGTTTAGAGGTTTTTTTTTCTATACATGGTTTCGGTTCTCACTAACGGGGCAGACCATGTGGATTTTTCTGCTTGCTCCTGGCATATGTAACATCTAAATAATCCCAGTTGTTTTTCCATAAAAAGAGTTTTCCTATGAGTTGTGCCCTCTTGGCATATTGCTCATATATCGCGTAGCCTTATCCCATTCATCCAATGCAATCTTACACTATAAATTACTAAAAATTTACAATATTCTGAAGTTTATTAACAAAGTAGTAGATATCGTGCAATACATCAATTTTAAGAAATTCAACTTTCCAATTTAATCGCACGCAAACTAAAACCAATTAAAATTTGTTTATACTTTACAACTTTTTACGAAAATTATTTATTAATATTTTTGTATTAAATAACTAATTTTAAAAACTTTATTATTATTATTAATTATTATAAAATCGCAAAAAGCTCAATCTAAAACGTAGGAATAAATTTTATAAAGAATTATGAATGCTAATAACTAGTAAAATCTATATTAAGTCCTTCACCCTCACCCGTTTGTATCTTCTCATTCGCTTGACCTTTAACCTCCAAAATTTAATAGAATTTGCCGTTCTAATACTCAAACTATCCTGCAAAATTTCAAAAATTTTCGACAAAAGGAACACGTGTTATTAAGCTTTAAATTGGGTGAATAAATTCGTGTTTCCCCCACACAATAGTGTCCATACACCCCCAAAATTTTGCATTTCTCGAGCTCCTGAGTACAAAAATATAAAAATTTTGGGGGAGTCATTGTCATATTTTCCTTATGTTATTATATAACAAAGGGAAAGTAAATTTCTGTGAATTTATTAAAGTAAATGGAGTAATACAATAACTTTTAATAATATTAAAACTATAAATCACTTAGATTGTTTCGGATTGAATTTGTCAAATTTTATTGCAGTGCGCCTGGTTTATATAATATAAATGTCTAGTTAGAATTTAATTTTGTCAAGAAGAATGGAAGATTTTATCTGGAATGAAACCAGAACATTTTTATTTTCTGCTCTAATTAATACAATTTATTTTATATATAAATATTGTTTTTACTCTTTCAACCATAAGGAATGTAAGCCATTAAAAAAAAGGGCCTTTTAATGCACACGAAATTGGCACTAGAAAGCCTTTTAATCACAGGTTTACAGTCAGACAAGTTAGATAAGAAATAAAGGATCTGAAAACAGACATACGAACGTGCCCATTGATTTCGCATACTTTACAAAGTATTTGAATCTACGTCGAAATAAATGTATTTTATACGTTTGAAGGGAGAATTGTACCATCAAATTCTATTCTCTTATCACATTGTTTTCCTATCTTCTGGTCTATATATTTTATTTCAAATTTTTCTACAAGAAAATACTGAGAAATGGAAAGAAGATGGTAATTTACTTCAATGATTAATTCCTTTTTAAAAAATACATAATTGACATCAATGTATTATAGTATTTAGATGAGTAGTTGTGACAGTAGTTGGGGTCTGTACGTTCGATACGCATAAAGATACGAGTAAACACCCTTTGAAGATCACTTCTTTAGAAAAGTAATCTTCTTAGTTAAACAATTCTACAAATGCAAGTGCTAAATAAATACCAATCTTAACTCTTTTGACATAAAGTATTGACCTGTATGATTTTATTAATGCTTATATAACAAGTCCAAAACTTCAATTTTTTTATTTATTTTCTTGCAAATTTATTAAAATATATTGAGAAACCTGTTTAGAACGGACAGCCTACTAAATCTCGGAACGGCTTCTATATAAATTGTTATAAGCTGTAAACCTGTGTGATGCGAGCAAAGAGGAATGTTACAGTTTGGCATTACTTCATCATTAGAAAACCTGTCTAATGCGGAAATGTTCCTGCATAAATTAACTTGAGTAACAAGGAATTTATGGACACCGATTAGTATTATTTCATTGTTAAATTTATGCTTTCATTAGCTGGAAAGTACTACTCTCTCTAGAAAAAAAATAATAATAATAATAATAAATAACCTTCTATAAAGCGGAAACCTGCCAAAACAATAACTCTGTTACTGTCGCGTTTTGCTTTAAACAGGTTATACTCTAATTAACAATAAAAATTTTAAAATTTCTTACCATTTTATTGTAAAGAAAGCAATTTAAAAATATCTTCCCTGGGAAATTCCTTAAGGATTAATTAGGAGTGAACATGTTTTAAATTGGTTTTACTTTCTTTATTAATTAGGTTGCAATTTTCATATTGCATACCCTGTACATTTCCACAGTCGCCAATCCATCTGTCTGTCCGTCTTTCGTTAATCTAGAGAAATGAATGAGATAGATAAAAATCGAGACCAGATATGGAAAGGTTAAGAGGAGGATGCGATTAACTGTATACGAAATTCCGATCTGGTCCGGAACTCACGTGATTACATCTTTTTATTTTTGCAAATTCATAAGATATTTTCTTCGATTCGTGATGTTATCATTTAGTGTTATTACTTATAACGTCCTTCCTACTTCTTAATCATCCTTGTTATTCTTTCATCAAGTATTCTTTCAATATATTTATTCTATTTTGCTCTGTGTAATGTCTAGCCATTTATAGCCTTTATATCACAATCTTTTCTTTATTTTCCTGTAATTTTATCTAATCTGATTTTCTTTTTCTTCTTTTTTTTTCTATTACATAACGTATTTGTACATTGATTTTTTCTTGAAATTTCACGCTGCTTATTTATTTATTTATTATATAATAAGTGATTCAATCATGTAATAATTTCATTAATTTTTTACTTATTTTTTTTATTACTTTATGTTTACTTTCGTGAATATTATTAATCTTATTCTTCGTTCGTTAGTTATTTTTGCAAATTATCTTTTTATTAAGCAGGAACAAGACGTTCTTCCCCTTCTTCCTCGTTTGCAAGGATCGTTCTTTTCCTTTTCTTCCTCGTTTGCAAGGATCGTTCTTCTCCTTCTTCCTCGTCTGCAAGGTTCGTTCTTCCCCTTCTTCCTCGTTTGCAAGGATCGTTATTTTCCCTTCTTCCTCGTTTGAAAGGATCGTTCTTCCCCTTCTTCCTCGTTTGCAAGGATCGTTCTTTCTCTTTTTCCCCTTCTTCCTTTTCTTCCTCGTTTGCAAGGAGCTCTTCTTTACTGAACTAGAACAGAATGTCTTCCTCTTCTTTGGCTTCTAGATAAACTCGTTAAATTCTGCTAGTATAAATTGCATATTTAAAACAATATAATTAATTATTTACAGCATTCAGAGCATGCATATAATTGATATTCAGGACTTTGAAAACGGACTTTATTGTTATTCTAGAGAACCGGGAGCATGTATAATGATTAGAATTGATAATTCAGATACATAATTCATTGTTACAGAGTAAGGATAATGTCTTATCCCACTCAACTCAGACTTTTTCTGAAGAAATATATCAAATTAAATATTATCTTATTTTTTAAACAAGATCCCATCATAAGTTATGGCATAATACTTGATATTTAATAGAGCATTATCTCAAAAGTTTTTGGAAATGTTCCATTGAATTTGAGCGAATTTTTTGAATGATATTCGAGAAATTGGGTATAATATATAATAAATTTCGTAAAGAGAATCGAAGTCTAAGAAATATGGCAGCCATCTTCTTACATATATTTTATTTACGTAAAGTTTACATAGTAAATTTATATATATGTATCTTTTATATTACACTATAATATAATTTAGTTCGTGAATCTTTTTTAAAAAATTTCTTATAAATAAATAATTTTTCAAGCACTTTATATAAAAAGAATAATTTGGAATCTCCCATCCTTGTAAGAATAGTAGGAGATTTCTAGATACAAATTATATAAAATAAAGTTTTAAACTCGATATTGTTGATATTTTTTTAGTAGTTATTATCAATATTAAGGAGAAATATATAAGAAATAAAGAATTGTATTTGGGAATTTATAATTAGAAATATCTTCAGACATCCTTTGTTCTTATTGTTTTATTCTCGTGTGTATTTAAAGTTGTGTAAACTGCGAAAGTATTGCTATGAATTAATTTTTCATTGTACATTTCAGCAAAAAGTGTTATTCTGCAACGTAATTTAATAAGCAGTTTTCAGTTCCAGAAAGAAATTACATATTTTCTTATGGATTTCAATGTAAAAAATAATTTTTAATAATGGAAACGTGTGGAGAGTTATAGACCCTTAAGTAGCGTAATGGAGTAAAGCCTAATTATAGAAAAACCATTTGAATGTAACAAATGCACGTCTATATACAACATCTAAGACTTCATTCGTCATTAGTGGTGAATAAAAAGTTTCCAGGTCCCCCTAAACGCCCCTTTTCTTGAGGGAAGATAAAAAGTACTATTCTTCGTTAATACTTATTTATATTTTTCACTTGGAGACAGTTTTTAATAGGCTACATCTCAACAATTACAGAGGATTGGACCCCTCTATGTAATTGCACGACATCATCATTAATATCGTCTGATTGTTGCTGTAAAATTATTTATTCTGTTATAAATTGTAAAAGTAGTAATATAATTGCTTGCAGTAGCTTTATGTTTTTCAATTTCAGGACCCCATAGATCGTAGGGATGTGGCAGAACCTACTAGGTAATTCGATATTGCTCTTCAACCACCGTGATGGTGACTATATCCACAGTTAAGTAATGGTGAATATAAGAATATAAGAAGCAAAGTAAGAACTTTCTTTGCAAATCTTTTACTTCACAGCAACAAGACATTCTTCTTCCTCCTCCTTTGCAAATTATTTTGCTACAAAGAGGGAACAAAACTCTTCCAATAGTTGCAAAGAAAGAGGAAGAACTTCTCTATTGCAACTTTTTGTTAGCACGTTTAAATTCAGGCCCTCGTAATATCTGTATTAGTTTTGCAGATTGGCCTCCTGACGAACTATACCCCATAGTGTTAAAATCCTTTGAGGAGTCAGCTGCCATTTTGCTGATATCTTCTATGAAACACCACCATAAATCTACAATGGAAGCTGCAGCTTTTCAATACAATGGCTTCCAAACACCCTTTGCGATTTTTCTCCACAATTTACGCTGTTACGAGTTGTCTTCTTTACGTGGAAACTTAACAGGGAATTAACTCTTTTACAGAAATCCGGCGTTTTATAAGAGTTGCATTATTTATTCAGTTCAAACACCAATGATAATTAATTTATAAGTAATCAGAATGCACTTCTTAAATTGTTATTGCTGTTTAAGAACTTTCGTCTTACATGTCTTACATAGACTGGCCCAAAAGCTAGTTAACTAAAATATCTATATATTCTTAACATTGGTTAAAGCAGGTTTGAAACAGCTGCAGGTTATTAATCGTGATTCACTCGTTTCCAGTGAAGTAACTGAATCACGAATAATAACTTGCAGCTGTTCCAAACGGGTCTTAAACATTTATTTTTAAGAATAATGTTTAAGAATTAAGTTCTAAGTTAACTTAACCTTATATGATTCTGTTCAAGGCATTTATATTTAAAAATATATTTGATGTTTTAAAATTTATAAGCATATCTGTTAGTATTTCTTGAAGTGTTTTACATTGAAAACAAGCATTTTTGCAATTTTGTTCATTCAAGAAAATATTTTTGATGTTTATTTTTACTCAGAAAAGCATTTTTGCGGACTTTTTTATTAAGTACTTTTGCGATTGTTCAATTGAGAAAAGCATTTTTTGCGATCTTTATTTAGTACTTTTGCAATTTTTATTCAGCATTTTTGCGATTTTTTATTCAGAACTTTTGCGATTTTTTAATTTAGAAAAGTTTTTTGCGACTTTTTAATTAATTAATTAAGAAAAGCATTTTTTGCGTTTTTTATTTAGTACTTTTGTGATTTTTTATTCAGAATTTTTGCGATTTTTATTCAGCACTTTTGCGATTTTTCAAGCCAGAAAAATATTTTTGCGATTTTTTAATTTAGAAAAGGTTTTTGCGATTTTTTTAATTGAGAAAAGCATTTTTTGCGATTTTTTATTNTAAACAATTATTTAATAAAATTAAAGTAAAATTTCTTTTAAAAAATATGTCATGTATTTTTAGAAATTGTAAAAAAATAATATATTATGTTTCGGAGTTTCTCATTTGTCAGAATTAATTAATTAATATATTAAGGTTTCATTTAAAAAAAAAAAGAGAGAGAATATATAAATACACGGTATTGTGGCTAGACATTATGTATATATAGTATATAAATATTCTTTTCTCTTAAGAATTCCATTGAACTTGTCGGGTCATGAGTGTATTTTTAGTTACGTGGAAGAGAAGTTATGATTGTAGAAACCTAATCTTGAAAAATGAGGTTGCTTAAAGAGGTTTGTTAATATAAGAAAAATGTGGGAAATATTATTATTATTATTTTAAATTAGAAAAAATATATATATACAGTAAAACCTGTTTAAAACGGAAATCTTACTAAACCTGCCTACGGTGGAAAAGTTATTAGTTATGTAGCGATTTCCTGTGTTAAAGAAAAAAAATGAAAACCTGTTTAAAACGGAAATTTGGAAAATTTGAAAAAAAAAAAACTTCGAGTCCGGTTTAAACAAGTTTCGCTATATAAAACATATATTTTTCTGAGTTTGAAAAAATACATAAGAAATTTTACTATAAAAGTTTAAAAAAAAAAAAATAATAATAATAATAATAAAATACAAACCTCGATATAGCGCACCCCTGTATAGCGTCACCCTTGCATATCGCCATTCGATGCTCGTATTTAGTACTTTGCATTGACAAGGTTGTTATTAATATGTCTAATTACTTTAAATAATTTTTATGTTGTGAGATCCTTCGGTTTAGCGCCGAACTCGATTTATCGCCAATTTCGGGGTGGCGATATATCGAGGTATAACTGCATATTATAAACATTTACTTTAAATTTAAATCTTAATTTTTTTTTTACTGTTTATTTCGAACTTCGATTTATAAGTATTGAGTCAGATTATTCGATTTAGCGCCGGAGTGGCGCTATATCGGGGTTTTGTAAAGTATATTATAGAATTAGAAATGTAATTTTTTTTTAAAAAATGAATTATAATTTATAATATTTCTTTCTCCCTCGTCTAATTCGAACTTTAATTTTATAAATTATAAATTCGCTGGTAAGATTTATAACGCTTGTAAAACTTTCTTATCGAGTTTATTTTTAACTCTATTCATGAATAAAATTACTTTAAGTGTTATACACAGATATAATTTATTAGCTACGTCATTAAGTTTAGATAATCAACGTTCTTTGGCACCGTGTTAAAGGATACGCGAATCGATATCGATTATATAAATCGATTGTTTCCTATTGAAAAGATCATTTACTGATTAAAGATCAACAATTTTTTTTTTATTTTAAAATTTCCTTTATATTAGTAAAATGTAATTTTAAAAAAAAAAATGAATTTTAATTTATAATATTTCTTTCTCTCTAAGGAGATTCGATTTTCTATAATTTGTATATTTATTATTATTTGTATATTTTGCATTTTTTTATATGGAAGTTTTTCATGTAATCGTATTCTTTCTTCTTATTCATTTTATTATATTCTATTTATTAGACCATGTTTTGTTAGTTTTATACTCATGGGATCTTTTCCTGTTCCTTTGCGTACTCGTAAGATCCGATTTTCATCATTTTTATATTTCTTAACTGTTTCTATATTGCTTTTTATATATTCATATGATCTTATCTTGGTCTTTCCTATGCACGTGTGATTCTATCCTAGTCTTTTCTATATTCGAGTCATTTAATTCTGATCTTTTCTATACTCGTGTGATCCAACCCTGGTCCTTTTGGCGCTCGTATGATCTTACTCTTGTTTTTTGGTGTTGGTATGATCTTACTTTGTCTTTATGGTGCTCGTGTGATTTTATCCTTGTCTTTATGGTGCTCGTATGATCTTACCATTGTCTTCTTGGTGCTCGTATGATCTTACCTTGTTTTTTTTGGTGCTCGTATGATCTTACTCTTGTCTTTATGGTGCTCGTATGATCTTACCCTTGTCTTTATGGTGCTCGTATGATCTTACCCTTGTTTTTTTGGTGCTCGTATAATCTTACCCTTGTCTTTTTGGTGCTCGTAAAATCCTATTCTATTTCTTCTATTGATCAATTCGTGCTAACTATCCTGGTTCCTCTTGTGTGATTCTATTCATTTGTATTAATATCATTTTGTCTTGTTCCTTTCTATTCATTTTGTTCATTTAATCTTCTTCCTTTTCATTTAATCAATCTTAACCTGTTCCTTTCTATTTACGTAATCCTATTCTGTTCCTATTTTTATTTATATAATTCTATTATATCCTTTTTTTTATGTGTCCTATCGCTTTTTATGTAGTTTCATTATATTCCTTTGTACATTTTCTCTCAATAGCCTTTATTATATTTTAAAATCTCGATACTCTTTAATCCTTTATAAGCAATCCCACAAGATAAATGACATAAAGTAAAATTACTTATTGATAATTTAACTTAAATTGTTTAACCAATACTTCGTAAAACATAAATATTTCCATTTAAAATAATTGTAATAAAATAATAATAATAATAAAATAAATTCAGAAAATTTTCTTACCAAACATGGTAATTCGTGTCATTCCAATACAATTTTTTCTCCACTTAAATACTATTTTTACATCTTAGTATCAAGTCACGTAACGGAGTTAAATGGAATGTTTACATTCTTAAAATTAGCAAGAGAAATTGAAGTTAATTTTTTTTTTTACTCGTTTCTTCGAATTAAAGTAATTTTTACTTGAAAGTTTGTAAACGTTAATATACATTTCTAATTCCAGAATAATTTACATATTCTGGAATGGCGTTAAGGGAATAATATATATCTACAAGTACTGAACGTTTAGACAGGTTCTATATGTGATATTTGAATAAGTGATGCTGTAAAATCTTATACAGTAAATAGTTCTTTAGTTATAAACAAATCACGTATCCGGAAATGAATTTCTTAGTTGAATATAGTCAAGAAAATAACGGAAATTAAAGTGAAATTTAGGAAGTTGTACATGGAAAAAAATTGATAGAATTTATATAAATAATGTTTATTTAAAGAGACGAATATTTAATACCAAATTTGCATATTTTTTGGTAAATTTATCTAGAAAATTTATATGTAATTGAATTAACTGTATATGTTAATACTTTATTCATAAATTTGAAATTTTATAATAACTCTTACATTAAAATTTTTGTAAAGGGGGTATTTAAATTATAAATTATTCGTTTTAAGTAAATAGAATATTGATTTTTCTTTAATTAAAATATTAAAATAAAAGACATTAACTGAGAATATGCGTTGACTTAATGAATTAAGGAATAATTTTATAAAATCTATAGTTTTTATNTGAAGATCACTTCTTTAGAAAAGTAATCTTCTTAGTTAAACAATTCTACAAATGCAAGTGCTAAATAAATACCAATCTTAACTCTTTTGACATAAAGTATTGACCTGTATGATTTTATTAATGCTTATATAACAAGTTCAAAACTTCAATTTTTTTAAATTATTTTCTTGCAAAATTTATTAAAATATATTGAGAAACCTATCTAGAACGGACAGCCTACTAAATCTCGGAACGGCTTGTATGTAAATTGTTGTAAACCTGTCTAATGCGAGCAAAGAGGAATGTTACAGTTTGGCATTACTTCATCATTAGAAAACCTGTCTAATGCGGAAATGTTCCTGCATAAATTAACTTGAGTAACAAGGAATTTATGGACACCGATTAGTATTATTTCATTGTTAAATTTATGCTTTCATTAGCTGGAAAGTACTACTCTCTCTAGAAAAAAAATAATAATAATAATAATAAAATACAAACCTCGATATAGCGCACCCCTGTATAGCGTCACCCTTGCATATCGCCATTCGATGCTCGTATTTAGTACTTTGCATTGACAAGGTTGTTATTAATATGTCTAATTACTTTAAATAATTTTTATGTTGTGAGATCCTTCGGTTTAGCGCCGAACTCGATTTATCGCCAATTTCGGGGTGGCGATATATCGAGGTATAACTGCATATTATAAACATTTACTTTAAATTTAAATCTTAATTTTTTTTTTACTGTTTATTTCGAACTTCGATTTATAAGTATTGAGTCAGATTATTCGATTTAGCGCCGGAGTGGCGCTATATCGGGGTTTTGTAAAGTATATTATAGAATTAGAAATGTAATTTTTTTTTAAAAAATGAATTATAATTTATAATATTTCTTTCTCCCTCGTCTAATTCGAACTTTAATTTTATAAATTATAAATTCGCTGGTAAGATTTATAACGCTTGTAAAACTTTCTTATCGAGTTTATTTTTAACTCTATTCATGAATAAAATTACTTTAAGTGTTATACACAGATATAATTTATTAGCTACGTCATTAAGTTTAGATAATCAACGTTCTTTGGCACCGTGTTAAAGGATACGCGAATCGATATCGATTATATAAATCGATTGTTTCCTATTGAAAAGATCATTTACTGATTAAAGATCAACAATTTTTTTTTTATTTTAAAACATTTTTTTGTTTGTTTTTATATAATATATTGTTATTATTTAACACGGAATTATTTATAAATCTTCTGGTGTATTAAACGGAAGAATTATTTGATGTATTATCGATCATAAAGTACTTAATAAGTTACTTGGAAATTATAAAGAAATGTGGAAATCCTTGTATTTTATTGATTATTTAGTACAGAATAGTAATAACTAATAAATTATACCGTGTAATGTTTATACATTGTACACTAATAAGAATGTAGGACGTGTGATGTACACAGAATGTATACAGTATTGTACGTAGAAAAAATAATTACAGTAAGAAGAGTGTATAGTTTAGAAAGAATTATACAGGAATTTATGAAGTGTAAGGAGTTTATACAGTAGTTTATGACGTATAATATAATTTAGAAACAATGTATATAGTGATAATGTAGAAAGAATGTATACAGTAGTGTTGAATATATAGCATAGAGAAAGTGTATACAGTAATATAGAATACTGTACAGTAACATAGAGAAAGTGTACATAGTAATATAGAAAATAGAAAAAGGGTACAGTAACATAGAGAAAGTGTATACAGTAATATAGAAAACAGAAAAAGGGTAAATAAAATATATAATAATTTACTACATTACTGTAAAAAAGAAACAATTTTTCTACTGTTTTACCTTTTGTAAATGTTTAAAACTGAATTTTATTGATTTTTTGGTATACGTTGTCGATCAGGATGTATAAATGGAATAGTAGATGTCTTCCCAATTCAATCCTTCTTCTCATTTATGCTCCATTAAGTGTGTGTCTTCACTCACGAGATGGAGAAGTTTATTATCTAACACAACCACAATCAGAAACTTTACTGGGAGTTTATTAATTAAAATCAATTTACGAATCAAAATCACATATTCACATCACAGTTTAAAAGTTTATCGGGAAAAGTTTATCAAGTTTTTTTTTTTTTTCTTTTTATTTTTACTTTCTTCGCCCCTTGAGCTTCGTGTTAAATAAGAAGAAAAATTCATTTAATTATAATTTTCTTCTAAAACTTATTTTCTTTTCTTAAATTTTTAACGCTCTCATTGAAGCATTTAATAATAAAACTTTAATTAACAAATTTAAAAAAAAAAAATTTAATCGATTATAAAAATTTTTTTTATTATTTTTAATAATAAATTATAATAAATTCGTTTTAAAAATAGTAAAAACTCCATAAAAAGATTGTTTTTTTATTTTTTTGCTGTAATTTTTACTGAAAATAAATTAAAATATAATATTTTCTGCACTGAAATTTTTAAATTTCATACCCATATTGTCGACTGTCTGTATGTCTGTCTGTCTGTCATTCGTTAATCTCGAGAAAGACGTTTTTGTTTTAAGAATGTCCGTTGTTTAGAGGTTCGTTTGTTTTCTACTGAATAATTTTATATAGAAACAAGCAAGATATACGTAACACGCTAGTCGATACGACAATGATTTCATATATAACTTACACCTGTTGTAATTTTACACGTTGCGTGTAATACTTGGCATATTTCTTTAAGTAAAAATACTCTTACGCGTGAATATTTTTAAAAGATTTTTAACTTATTCAAGTTTAGTAAGAGGGGGGGAAAGGGTAAATGTTACTAATAAAGATAAGAGCTCTTCACCTATTCATAAACATAAATTTATGTATTTATTATCAGTTCTTCTAGGTTAAAAATAAAATAAAAATAAACTAAAAATGTAGCAACTTCAGCAGAATTAATTTTTGTATATTATGAATACTTTTATTTAAATAAATTTAAACTTTTTACTATCTATTAACTCTTTTTATTTTGATAACTGTTATGTATAACACAGGAAAGTATGACGATTGGGAAAAAAATCAACCCTCACCCCAACATTTCTACATTTTTAGAATCAGAGGATCTTAAAACGTCCAGAAATTCAAGAAAAATTCGGCATTTTTCTCTATATGTATGCGTGGGGGCACGTTTTGTTCACTCAATTAAAAGCTTAATAACTCCTGTACTTTTTGTCCAAAATACGCAATATTTTGCGGGTAGGTTTATGAATTGGGAACATTTATACTGTTAAATTTTTGTGGTTAAAGGTCGAGGGGATGGGGAGATAGAAGAGATCATTAACGTATCTCGAGTGGGGTCATAATTAACGAAGACTTGTTACAATTTTTAATAAAACTCATCACTACCGTAAAAATTAAGCTTTTTGCCATTATATAATAATTAAAAATATAAAAAAGTTTTAAATAAAATTTTATAATAGATAGTGCTGAATGTAATTTTAACTTTTTAGCCTGGAAAGTTATGCAACTCGCTAGAATTTTTTTAAGAATTGAAGCTGGCATTTATATTATTTTTCTGATATTGTAATTTAAAAAAATTAGTAAAAATAAATATAATTTTTTTTAAAAAAGATAATAATATATTTTCTTTTTTCAACCGTGAAAAAATTTATGAAATATGAGCTGAAATAAATCCAGTATTTTGGACAAATTTCCTTCTCTGGACAGCTTAGATATATAGCTTGTTGGAGAATACGGTTGTTGAACTATACTTATTTATATATATATTTTTAAATCTGACGTATAAAATTTATTAAAATATACTAGAATTTTGTATAATAATTATAATAATTCTGATATCAATCATATATTTTATACTGTATTCATGTACAGGGTGATCAAAAAGACACTATGACGTTTTGATCATCTAGTATGTAGTCCCATATAAAAACTGAAGTAGTAAATCTATTTTTTAAATAAATTATTACTTATTAAAAATGGAAGTACAGATTAAATCTAAGGGGGAGAAAAACAGAATTTAATAACCCGTTTAAGTGCATAATTCATTAATTTTTTGGAATTTTTAAATTGACACAACTTAAAAAGAAAAAGTGTTGTACATCAGCACTTATTACAAACTTATTAAATTTTATTTTTAATTAATTCTAACCATTAATTTTTATCCAGATTAAAGTTGAGAAGTTCAAAGCATTAAAGATTGAAGAGAAAAGTAAAGAAACATGTGTTACAAGTTACCATAGCAACAAAATCTTGCAACATCATTTACTTCATCTACATCTTCTTTTTCAATTGTATGATTCAGTCGGTTTCGAAATTGATTTTAAGAGATTTAAACAAGTCAAATGGTATTGATTCTTATTTTTTTTTTAAATATATTTTTACATACTTTTTAAGTTAAATATTAAGTTTTATAATTTTAATTTTAAGACTATTTAAGTTAATCCCATTTTAAAAATTTTATACACTTAACAGGTTAAGTATATACAGTGGAAAGAATTATTAATTCTACTTCAATTTTTAAACGTATTTTACATTATACAGGTAAGACTTATTTAATATATATATGTGTGTTTGTGTGTGTGTGTGTGTGTATTAAATATTTATTTAGAGATATTTCTGTATTTTACCACGTTTAAATTATTTTTAGAGTTAAAAATAGAAATGTGAAAAAAATTCATTTATTAATTTTTAATGCTTAAGAAAGAATATTTACATCAGAAAATATATTTTTTAAATTATCTAAAAAGTGTACGAGTGTAGTTTTATATAATCACTTTAAAAGTAAATTTTAAATGCAATTAAATTCAATTTTTTCATAAGAGGAAATACTTTTTAATTCCTTCTCTCTACTTCACCCTCTTTCTTATTTTCATACTTTCTTCATTCTCTTCCTCATCTTTTTATTCACTTCATCCTCTCATCTCTTACTCTCTTCATCTTTTACCTCATCCTCTTTCTCACTTCTTCCTCATTTTCTTACTCCCTTCATTTTCTTCCTCAACCTCTTACTCTCTTCATTTTCTTCCTCACCCTCTTACTCTTTTCATTTTCTTCCTCATTCTCTTACTCTCTAGATCCTTGAGTGTGTTTAATCCCCTAATAATAATACTTTTTAATTACTGCAGGCGTCCCAAATAAACATAGAAAAGTTTGAAAATAATCACATTCGACATGAAAATCATAAAGTTAGGCAAAAAGTTTTATTAAATCAACTCAAGATGTACTGGAAGTGTAGAAGAAATGCTATTAACTTGCCATCTGATGTTGAAGGAGGTAAATTAATATAGTCTATATTTGAAGCTGACAATTCAGCATTTTCAACATTAAAAAATATATATATATATTTTTTTAAAATTAAAATTAAAACTAAAAGCATTTTAATGTTATATTAAATATTTTCCTTTAAAAATTTCAAATTGTTTTTTTAAATTTGTTTTTGAATTAACATATATATATATATATTTTTGTTTCTTAACTTTACTTTCTGCTGAAATATCTGTGATACAGCCGAACCTGTAAACAACGGACACTAACAGGAACGTAAATATTGCCCGTTGTTCAGAGGTTATTTTTATGCCTGTTTTCTCTAACGTTCCTGAGAAAGTGGCCGCCGTTTACAGGTGGTCGCTGTTAGGAGGTTGCCGTTATGAGAGGTTCTACTCTTTCATAAAACAAAGATAAATGGTTTTAAATAAAGATATAATTATTTATTTAAATTTTTTCTGAATTTCATTATCGCTTATGGCTGAACATTGGTAGGTCGTGGATTCGTGCGTGAGATTTCAGGGTTTTTTTATACCGAAACTCGCGTGTCAAATATCTAAATTAGGGCCAGATTTTTATAGAATATCTTACCGGGAGGCATTCAACATCAATCCAATTACTATAACTTATAAAATATATTAAAAAATTGTTCTTGAATTTAAATTTCGATTATCCGGCCTAAACGGGAAACAGTGATAGAAAAAAAAATCCAGATAATATCACTTGTATTTAGAAATATAGTCTAGCTCAAAAGTCAGTTAACCGTAATATAATTTTTCTATGTTGAAATGTTATTTATGCATAAAATAAATCACTCAACTGTCCAAGTTTCATCCCGTACAGGGTGGCCATTGGTGTTTCTTTGTATGCGTTCAGATTCGGAAATCTTCAGTGGTCTAATTTCATGTGATTTCTTCTTGTTGTGGTGGTACGTCAAACACACAATTTAAGTACCTCAATGCCCTTTTCCACCAGAATTTTTGAAAAAGGATCACACGTGCTATGGAGGTCGTAGTTTGTTGCACACCAAACTTGGATAGTTACACCTTCAATTGAGACATGTCCTGAATTTATAAGATAAGAAATACAGAAAATACACGCCTGTAAAACCCTACCATTCTTTTACGAACACTGCGCCTACTCGGTTAACTGATCTTTGGGTTGTACTGTATATATATCCTTAATAAAAGCCTTCATTTATTTTTAACCTGACGTCAAAGTCTTTATAGTAAACACGTGTTTTCATGGAAACAAGAGGAGTAGAACATTACCACTTGTTCTTTACGCAGTTCTAAACTAGAGGAATTGCCGATTTCCTATAGAAAGTCCCTCTGAGAGTTATTCCCTTGACAGATCTCTGTGTCGCGTTTCAGTACACAAACAAACAGAACAATATACATAACTTCTGTGTAAATTCAAAGAATTTTTAAATATATAATTTTCTTCCAAAGCATAAAACATATTGAGAAATATAAAACTTATTCGATATTTATGAGAGTTATGTTTTATTCAACAGCCTATGCTTTATAATTCTTTTCTTTTTTTCTTTCAATACTTTTTAAGCAGGTCTACTTTAGTTATTTTTAGTGACAGAACCTTACGTGACTTACCAGTAAATACAAAACAACAGTCGAATTGCCATTGTTAAACAATTGTAGAATTTAAAACTTACGTGTAAATTCTACAAAAATACAACATTAAAATTACAAGTTGAGAAATTTATAAAGTTATAAAGAATTTCTCTCAATAGGAGCTTTTGCTCCGTAATTGCTAGTGAAATGTACTCAATCAATGCTTTTGTAGTTTCTAAACTGTTGAAAGAGGAAAGCAATATGAGAAGATTTAAGTCACCGACTGGCCTACATTTTCAATTGCTCATGAGGATTGTATTCTTCTCCCATGCAACCTAGACAATCAATATTTGCAGCATTAAAGTAGTGTGGGATAAATGAAAAGCATCACAGTCTATAAATCCAAATACCACTACACTTTATCCTCGTTCGTTTATAATAAGAATTGGAGCAAACAATCAGAAATTCGCTCTACTCGTATTCGCTTTTCCTTTCGATAAATAAATAAATTGAAAATTCAAAAATAAAACAGGTTTACTTAAAATATAGATGGCTTCGTTAATAGGAATTAAGTGTCATTCAAGGGGGGACATAACACAATTAAATGAAATATTGACTACACAGATAGACGTAGACGTAGGAAACTATGTTTAAAAGATAATTCAAATTATACATTCATACATATTAAAAAATTCAGTAACGATTTGCGTATATTTTCCAGCAAAAAAGTTAAAATTTTGTGGCGCCATCTGTTATGAGATTTTATTTTAATAATTTAAAATATTAAATATCAAAAATAATTGTTTGTGGAATTTTTTTTTTAATATAACGCTTGTTTATTTTTTTCTCTAAAAAGAATAACCCATTATAGAAAGAAAATAATTAAAGAATTAGATAATTAATTGCTTCAAGTTTTCTATTTTATTTCATTTTTAAAATATACTATATTAATTTCGAATAAAATATAGTAATCTACTTTTATTTAACTTAAAATAATAAGTTTAAAAACTTTATTTAGTTGGGTATATTTTCTACCATTATGCAAAGTTTTTTAATTTTTCTGTTTTCATTTTCCAATTTGTCTCATTTACCCCAATTTCCTCAAATCTCTAATTTTTTCGTTTACTCTCTCTATCTTACCAATCTCAAGTTTTCTTACCATTGGGGTAAGTAATAAATCACGAGATTTTCTTACTTACTCCAATTTATCCATTCCACAAGTTTTTTCTATTTATCCCAATTTTGCATGGTTTACCCATTTATCACATTTTTTTACTTCTACAATTTTCTCTAGTTTTTTCTAGTCTTTCCATTTATCCCAATTCTCCCTAGGTATCCCATTTATCCCAATTCTCCCTAGGTATCCCATTTATCATAATTTTCCCTAGTTATCCCATTTATCTCAATTTTCCCTAGTTATCCCATTTATCTCAATTTTCCCTAGTTATCCCATTTATCCCAATTCTTCCTAGTTATTCCATTTATTCCAATTCTCCCTAGTTATCCCATTTATTCCAATTCTCTCTAGTTATCCCATTTATTCCAATACTCTCTAATTATTCCATTTATCCCAATTCTCCTTAGTTATCCCATTTATCCCAATTCTCCCTAGTTATCTTATTTATTCCAATACTCTGTAATTATTCCATTTATCCCAATTTTCCCTAGTTATCCCATTTATCCCAATTCTCCCTAGTTATCCCATTTACCCAATTTTTCATATACTTCCCATTTTCCCGATTGCCTTCAATCTTTTCATTTACCCAAATTTTTCATTCTCTCGATTTTCCCTATTCTGTTAACCTCGATTTCTCAGGTTCTCTCATTTACTCCAATTTTCCAATTCTCTAAATTTTTCTACTTATCCCAATCTTCCATTTCCTAATTTTCCTAGGTTTTGCCATTTGTCCAATTTTTCCACTTTCCAAATATTTTCCAAGGTTTCTTTATTTATTTTCCCATTTTTTCCCAGTTTACATTCAAACGTATTTGCTACATTTTTCTACTAAAATATTCAAAATAATTCGTTTCAATTTTGTTTTGAATTATTTAATAGAAACTTTGTAATATTTTATTTCCACTTAGAAATGATGCTATATTTAAATTTTGATTACATACTACCGTTATAGATGATGCATTTTGCCCTTCAACGTTTGACGGATGGGTATGCTGGAATACAACAAGAGCACGTGTTCAAGCAACCGTCCAATGTCCATCAACAGATGATGATGATGATGATGATGATGATGATGATACACGTCAGTCAAGCATGAATAATCAATCATAAAGAGATATTTAATTAATTTTAAAAAGTACTAAGAGGCATTTTATCTACAGGTATAGCATTGAAGAATTGCTTACCAAATGGTAAATGGGAGAAAAATCAAAATGGAGAGGATGCTACTAATTATGAAGCTTGCAATATAAAGCACCTGGTCAGTTATAAATTTGGTAATCTAAATTATTTAGAATATTTGTTATATATATATATATAATAATAATAATAATCTTGATTTTATCAATAAAAAATTAATCAGGGTGTTACATAACTTAATTTATTAATATTTATTTAATATAAGAAGACTTCAGTTCTGGTTTATGTTTAGTTTGATCTGATAAAGTAAACTCCTTGTTATCTTTTTCCTCCTCCTCTCAGAAGCATAGATTTTTGTTTAGATTGTAGTAGACAAAATTATTATAAGAGTAATCTATATATACTATTATTATGATTAATCTTATAAACCATAAGTCATGATACTAAAGTATTGTTTGCTAGATAAATATTAGTATTACAGTACGATTGTTCTAACAAATGTGCCATTATAGTTAATGGGATCTTACAGAATATAAGTAAATATTTGCGTTAAAGTACATAATGTTTTTATTTATATTACTTAACGTTCTTAAATAAATATTCTTTGCTTACTTACCTATTTTCTACATTTATTTTCATTAAAAATATATATAAATAATAAAAATTGCTATCTTATAAATATTATATAAGCATCTTTTATTATTTTATAAGATATTAAATAATAAAGATTTAATAAAATTAAATATATTAATGATTTAACAACAATTCACTGACAGTCGATCGCGATNAATTCACTGATAGTCGATCGCGATCTACAGTTTGGTTGAAGAAGCTAAAATTACAAACATTTATTCAGGAAACAAATTAGTTTAGTCGTATAAAATTATACATATTATATTAATATTTACTTTTTAATTTATAATATTTCTGTTTAATTTATTTATTTTCATAAATTTCAACGAATATTTAAGTAAGAATACATTTTAACTTTTCAACATTAAATGAAATATTAATAATGGAAAAAAATAAATATGTCTTTCAATTGGAAATTAAACAAAGTGGTATAAATAAATAAAATTGTGTGAAAAATGTTAGAAATTAATTGTTTTTCCGTTAATAGTCGTTAATTTTTTATTAGAGTAGAGAATTTCATTGGGGTTGGAAAAAATAGAGGATACACCCTATTCATTCCATGAAACAATACAACATTCAAAATATACCAGTACAGTGTTGTTTATAAACGAAAGATTTAACTTATGTAAATGTTTGGTTAATATAATATTAACCAAAACAATAAAAATAAAATAAAATTTAATAGCATACAGATTAAAAATTAATCTAACGAAATTTTATCAACATTTACATTATATAATTAATTGATATATTTTAATATAATTTACTCAAATGTTAAATTCCCAAACTCATGTCAACAAATCGTTTTATTTTATTTTATTTTTTTGCGGAAAATAATCGACATTTTTGTAATATTTTCTCTAATCAGATGGCGCCACACGTGCGACAAAAATGTCGGTTTCGTGGCGCCACCTGGAATTTATTTCAAATAAGCAACGGATATTCACTATCGACATGAGATACTTAGTCAACTTAGCAGTAAACTGAGGCCTTAACAGCCTCAGTTAAACTCAGTTAAACCTTAACAGCCTCAGTTAAGGCCTCAGTTTATTACTGCTGTGGGAGGCGTGGTTTTGAATCCTAGCTAGCTACTCCTGGAATTTTTCACACGTGATCAGTCCCGGATATCTTGGGCCCTGTCTCTCACCACCGACTTTCCCCATTGCGGGCCTGACCAACCCACGATGGGTATGGAAATAAGGCCCTCTTACTGCCCACTTAATGAGTAATAAATAAATTTTTATTTATTTATTTTTCTTGCATATCCAAGGTGGGTTGGGCCATATCCACAATAAGAATGGTCGGATAGAAAAACTATATATTTATGCAAATATTTAATTATATTACTACTAAATTCATTAACAAATATTAATTAATTTTTGGAATTTTTATGTGAATTAAATAAAGTTTAATGAAAATAATAATTATTTTTAGAGCCCAGAAACTAAGAGACGATTATATGAATTAATTACAAATTTTGCAAGTTTAGATGAATCTCCTTACGATGATCCAAAGATTCTAAATGTGTATGAAAAATGTGTTGAAAATTTAGTTACCAGAACATCAACTATACCTGGTAAAATTGATAAATTATGTATTTTTTATACGGTTTCCTTTTTACTGTTACGGGCATTTAAATGTATGTATTTTCTATACAGGTACTTACTGTCCAGGTACGTTCGATGGGTGGAGTTGCTGGAATGATACCCCTGCTGGTGAAGTAACTTACGCTGTTTGTCCTAAATTTATACCTGGTTTCTTGCCAGATAGTAAGTTACATTTTATAAAAGTTTATATACACTAAAACCTGCGTAAGCCGGAATCGTACGGTGCCGAATGTTGTTTCAGTTTGGCGATTTTCTGTTTATTTTTTTAAACATAAAAAATCGCTACGTTCCGATGGACTTTTCTAGGAAGGTTTCCGCTTTATCCAGGTTTTGTTTTGAACAGGTTTTGCTGTATCTTATTCCTATTGGATATACTGTGTGGCCTTAAAGTCAGTTAATCATGGTAAAGAAAAAAAATCGCTATCTTATCCAAATATCGAAGTTTGATTATAATAAAATGGTTTAAAGAATGTTCTGATTGACGTTACACGAGAGTAGCGCTATTTAGAAAGGCGTTGTGTCGTACTTACTAATTGTTCAAATTGCGCTTGTTCTTGTTTAATTAATACACGAAAAAGTTCATAATTAATTTACGAAATTCAGCAATATTTTGAATTATTTTCGAAGATATTTTGTGTTATATTTCAGGCTGAGTATTTTGTACCATTGAATGAATAAGTAAGGTAGCAGTTAGTGCCATTANAGGTATGTAACGTTGATGGAACGTGGTTTAGGCATCCGGAAACGAACAAAACATGGTCAAATTACACAACATGCATCGACCATGAAGATTTAATGGTAAAATATTAAATTATAAAACTAAATTTAATCTTAATTAATTAACTAATTAATTATTTTTTATACAGTTTCGCCAGAAAATAAACAACTTATACATCGCTGGATATTCCATCTCGTTGATAGCTCTTATCATATCTCTGGCTGTTTTTTTCTATTTTAGGTAATGTTTAAAATTTTTTTAAAATTATAATTAAATAATTAAGTTAATTAATTTCCGTTTAAATATAATTACAGGTCATTGCAGTGCATTAGAATTACAATTCACAAGAATTTATTCTTCTCATTTATCATGAATAATATCATGTGGATAATTTGGTATACAGAAGTAGTACAACACGTTGATATAGTCGTAGGAAACAGCGTAAGTATTAATTATACAGTTTTACTTTACAATTTTATACATGTTTTTTTTATTCCTTCTTCTTCTTTACAGCCAGGTTGTCAGATATTGCATTTGTTAGTCCATTATTTTCTTCTTTGCAATTATTTCTGGATGTTTTGTGAGGGTTTACATTTGCATACATTAATGATCTTCACGTTTGTGGAAGAGAAGAAGATGCTGAAAATCTTTTTCCTCATAGGATGGGGTAAATACTAATTATTCAAATTTGAGCTTCCATTTTTTTTTTCCAAATTTTCCTCACCTTTACCTTAAATTCAACGTCACAGTTCTACCCCTATTGCTGATAACGATATACGGCTGTGTAAGAATGTCCATACCGAAATTAACAGTTTAGTAAGTATCTTTTAAACATAATAGATTAATTATACTACAAAATTAAATTTAATTAGCATAAAAATTAATTAATTTTAATTATTTAAAGTTGCTGGATAGAGGAGACTAATTTACAATGGATTATTTCTGGTCCTGTATGTTTATCCATGATGGTGAGATTATGTTAATAAAATTAATAATAAATACGGCATAAAACTGTAAATAATTAAGTTGATTTTTTTTAAATTAAAAATTTTATAGTTAAATGTCATATTTTTGATAAATATCGTTCGTGTTTTAATAACGAAATTACGTGCTATTAATTCGCCAGAAACACACCAGACAAAGTAAGTGATGTTGTGTGTTTATTTATTTATAAATAAATTACTTTTTTTTCCTGTAAATTAAAATGGAATTTTGAGTGTTTATTTTATAGAAAAGCAGTTCGAGCTACTTTAATTTTGCTTCCACTCCTGGGACTTCATTATCTTGTAACACCATTCAGACCTCAACCAGGTACCTCTGGTGAAGCTGTATATGAAATTGTAGCTGCCATTGTAACTTCTTTTCAGGTATTTTTAATTGAAAATTTTTATTTTATAAAACANCTGTGAAGGAAGAGGAAGATAAAAGTAATTGTTTGGTACTGCCATCTGGGGATAGGAAAGCATACTAGATTTAATATACAGGAATTTAAATATCCACTCTATATGCTAAAATACGTCTCCCTAAAAGTAAAATAACTTTAAAAAAATTATGGATATGAAGTAAATCGGCCATAAAATGATTATTTTGATAAATATTCAGGTAAATATTATTTTATAAATCATATAATCAATGCAAGTCCCAAGAGAAAGGAAGATATTTGAATTGGATATGAATCCACGACATTTATTAATAATTAATTTATAGAAGGGTGATATGTGAGGGAAGGAATACGAGGTCTTGATGCCTTAATATTTATTTTTAGAGGGATTTTTAATTGTCTAAAAAATATTCTTGCTTATTCTTCTGTTGTGCATGTGGATTTAATTTGTAGAAACAGTTAAAATATTAATTTTATATCGCAAACACACGTGCTCAAGTATAAAAGTTGTAAGTGTTAACAACAATGGCGAATTGTCCACCTGAATAACGTTGTAGGCAGGTGTTTGACACAATTCATTATTAAGCTTAAACACGTGAGGAGGAAAAAAAAAAAGATGCCTCTTGCTAAGTTGCTATTCATCTTTCACTTAACCCAATGTTAATCCATAAATTGTCTAATCAAGCATATAATCCGCTTTACCCTATGCTCTATTGGGCAGTGTTCCAAAAAATCCCTTCATCAATGCTGAGGTCACAAGTTTCGTATTATGTTAATTTATATAGGCCTATCAATACATCTGGATACTTCCCATATATATTTTGAATTAATTTTTATTTAAAAAAAAACTCTTGTGTCAGCTTGTTAATAAAATAAATAAATAAATAAGATATAAGTCACACGCGTGTTGCTATTTGCTTCCATTTAATTAAAATACGGTTAATAGAAACTTAATTATTAATTCCATGTTTAATTATAATTCTTTAAATGTGTTTTTCTGTAAGAAATAACTGAAATATTACTTAATTTTATTCATTAAATTAGATTTATTAATTGTTAAATAGGGGGGTTTAAAATTAAGATTATAAAACTCCTGTAAGGATGCTTCGATAATAATTTTAATTATATATTTTTTTAATGTAAAATATACTAAAAAGTTAAAAAAATAAAATAAAATTTTATATACAAACACAGGTTTTTTTTTCGTCAGAAATTCACTCAGTTGACAGACTCTTTTTCTTTTTTTTTTTATTAATGTCACAGATTGACAATAACCTTTGAACCTTATTCGGGTTATTATTTCTCACTTTGTAAGAAAGTCAACTTAGAAGTACGAAGTAGAAAAAATAAATAGAAAAAAAATATATTGAACAGATTGTAAATTGTATTTCCCCCTCCCTCTCCCCGCTTTACGTGTTCAAGAACATAATTAAGTATATTATGTTTTAATTAATATATTTGTAATGATGCAAATGTCATTTATAATATAACCACTCTTTCTGCATAAAAGAATTGAATAAAAGATGCTCAGAATATCACATTTTTTAATCTTCTAACTTTATTTCTTTTATATATATATATATGTATATATGCTGACATTACAATATTATTGTTAATCTTCTAACTTTATTTCTTTTATATATATATATATATGTATATATGCTGACATTACAATATTAACAATAATATATTCCATTATAATTTATGTAATACTTAAAATTAAACACGAATATTTATACATATGCGTACACATTTATGTTGGCACATCTCTTGGATTTATACAGTAACTCTACATGTAGAAGATAAAGGAAAGAAAATCCACGAAAGGATACAAAGACAACACAAAGAAAAAAAAAGGTAGGTATGCTTTCTTTGTAAAGTCAAACATACCTTAATGAAGGTATTCCGATTGACAGCACCACCTGACATCGCACGTGCATGTGGAGCACATTCCAGTACCACGAACAACATCAGTCATAAAAGCGATGTACATGATAGCAAGACGAAGTGTGTCGATCCTGGAAAGTCTCTTCTCGTAAGTAAAAGTGGGGACCAATTTCCTCAATTTATCAAATGCTGCATTTAGATTATACATTCTTCTACGTTCTCTAACATTAGCTGCCCTCCTCTGTGCCATAGTCACAACCCTCTTTCGATTCATTCTAGAAGGATACTGTACGTCTTTAACTCCCATAACGCTGGTACCGTTGTGGTAGTGTAAGCTCCCTTCTATATACGTTGCTGGTAGGTAGTAGTCTTGGTGGTTGGTAGCATCGAATAACTCTGGACGTATACAAGGTACCACCTGATATCTAGAGAACTCCATGTGAGCCTGAAAAATTGTTCGATAGGTGGCAGTTGGAGTAATTAGGGAATCGCTCCAGGTACGAATTATCGTCGTCCGTTCACGTCACGTGATCGCTGGAGCGAGTTGTACGCGCCACGTGCTGGCTTTCCATGCCCGAACGTTTATTAGAAGGCACAACGTACTGGCATAGTTCCAAATTTCATGCTACGTTAGACAGCCAGCCAGAATCGGCCAATAGGATCGTCGACAGGTGCGTCCACGTGCTCCAAACCGTTATATCTTGGATAGCAGGAAACTGTCAGTCATCGAATCAGACGGGGTTGTTTTTCCGGGTGTGCGGTTACGGCAAGCTGTCGCTATGTAAATGTAGCGAGTCGAGTCTGGACTAGAACTCGAGCTAAGCAATTAATCACTTCAGGTGCGTGAAGAATTGGAAAGTAAAGGAAGAGGGAGAGAAAAAAACAAACTTGGTGGTGTTACTGATATTTAATTTTCTGGCAATTTTTTTTCTTCTTTTTTTTATATACGTCCAAAAATTTAATTTTTTATATCATTTAATTCCTCCGATATATCTAATAAGAAGCGTTCTTAATTTTATAAAATTCTATTAATATTTGAAAAGTTTCAATATATAAAAATNTCTTTAAATTCTTTCTATTATTTTATATTTACTCTAAAACTTTTCATTTTTTTTTTCTATATTTATATTAATTTGTTTATTTTCACTAAGCATCTTCAACCTTTTATGTGAAGGAGTGTAAAAGAATTTCTGTTTGAAACTGGCAAACTTTGTATCCTATCTCATTCTACTTGAACTTTTACAAAAATAATTTTTTTTTGTTTAATAAATGGAATGTTTTCAAGTGTTTCTTGTTTAGTTCACAAAAATATCACATTAAACTAGAAGACATTAGCATTTTGTGTATGTGTGTGCGTGTGTGTGTGTGCGTGTTTTCCCCCTCGAAACTGTTATTTCCTTCCAGCTTGGAAGGAATCAATCACGGAAAACCTATAAGCGCCTGGGAATTGGGCTTCACTGCTGACTACCAAGTTCTGCGGATAAGCCAACATTACAGGTTGACGGTTGCTGCTTTAGTAATGGAGAAATATATCGGAAAAGATTGTACACTTGAGAAAATTATTTGAAACAAAAAAAAATTATATTAAATTTTAATTTTANCAAACTTACAGGAGCTTTGTAGTCCTGCAAACTTACAGGAGCTTTGTAGCCTTCCAAACTTACAGGAGCTTTATAGTCCTGCAAACTTACAGGAGCTTTGTAGTCCTGCAAACTTACAGGAGCTTTGTAGCCTTCCAAACTTACAGGAGCTTTATAGTCCTGCAAACTTACAGGAGCTTTGTAGTCCTGCAAACTTACAGGAGCTTTGTAGCCTTCCAAACTTACAGGAGCTTTATAGTCCTGCAAACTTACAGGAGCTTTGTAGTCCTGCAAACTTACAGGAGCTTTGTAGCCTTCCAAACTTACAGGAGCTTTATAGTCCTGCAAACTTACAGGAGCTTTGTAGTCCTGCAAACTTACAGGAGCTTTGTAGCCTTCCAAACTTACAGGAGCTTTATTGTCCTGCGAACTTATAGGAGCTTTATAGCCTTGCAAACTTACAGGAACTTGATACTCCTACAAACCTACAGCAAAAACTTTATAGTCCTGAAAACTTACAAGACTATATTTAGCTTTTAAAATGATAATAATATCCTTATAATACTTTAGCAGCATCAATGACCTAACAGATACAACGTGGTCGGATTTAACAAGGTTAATAATAGCATCAGATTTGTTATACAGAATTGAATGAGAGACATCCCTAATAGTTCATCAGCCAGGATATTTGTTATTAGTTGTAATTAATAAATAAAATTCTACAAGATAGTCTAACCTATAATATATATATATATAGTGATAGGACTTGTCTTCATTAATGCCCTTTTTTTTAATATAAATTTAGAAAACTGCACGTGCTCAGCCCGTCTTGGCCAGGCTCGAACCCACGACCGAATTTCTAGTGTTCAGGGAACGGAATCGCTTGGGCACTGGTGGGCCCCCACGACCAGCTACCAGTGTTTAGTGGTTTACTTCTGTGACGTGGCATATTGATGCCATATCACAGAGAAGGATTAAAAATCCTTTTCGTTGCTAAAATTGTTAGCAAACGTCTTAATTTGCANACACTCTTTTTTTTATATTAAATATATTAAAAGTGGATTATAATGTTGACATATTAATAATTTTTGTAGAAATTAATATAAAGGTATAAAATACTTACAGACAAAGTTGTAGCCGCATACGATACTCTCATATCCTTTCCACGGTTAAGTCTTGACCTCATCCACTTTTTCTTCCATAGTGCAACTACCTAGAGTTAAATATAGATTTATCCAGAGCAGCAGCACCTGCAGCTTTCACTTATCTTAATTTTCACGTTTAACTTTAATAAATTTGCTTACAGTAAGTAAGTGAACAGTTAGATAAATGTATTTAACAAATTAATAAGATAAGGAATATGTATAATATATATTTAAATATTTAAAAAAAAATTTACCTCACCGTTGAAAAAGCAGAATATTAATGCAACACAAAAACCCTAGAAAATTGTAATTTTTATAGATTAATAAATTATTAAATAATAAAATCAATTTTAAATGATATTGCAGAGATGAGGAATATTTTCATCCTATTTTAAAGGGATCGTAAGAAGCTGCGTGTTATACTGTAAGCTGTATAAGTGTATGCATTCAGAAAATTGTGTTTTTTTTATTAAAAATTGGGGAGAAAATATAATAGAAATTTATATTATTTTACATTTTAACAAGATACACTAGCAGCTACATAGGATCACAAGAGGCAAGGATGCTGCTGTTTCCCAATCTCTGAAATAATTTTTTATGGTAATTTTAAAATTGTTATTAAAAATTTTAACGATTTTAATGCTAAATTCTGTAATTTGCATGTTTTATATTATAATAAAAATTAATACATTAAAAAATATATATTAAATTTTAAACGATAATAAAGATGGGGAATACTTTCATCCTATTTCAAAGGGATCTTAAGAAGTTGCGTGTTATACTATAAACTGTACAAGTATACACATTCACACATTAAAAAAAAGAGCAAAAAATATACTTTTTTTAACTCAAAATTTATATTATTTTATATTATAACACGCAATACTAGGAGATACACAGGATCACAAGATGCAAGGATGCTGCTTATTCCAATCTCTGGAATAATTTTTTATGGTAATTTAATAATTACCATTAAAGAATAATTCCGATTTTAATGCTAAATACTGTATTTTTCATGTTTTATATTTATAAAAATAAACATGTTTTATTGACGATTTTATTTTCTGTTGACAAGTAATTGCATCTGTTGTTCGTATCCTTCTCAGTAATTATTGAGTAATTGTACACTGTATACGTGTACTTGGCTTCATCTAGTGTTTGTTACCTTCCCATTATATCAAGAATGTTTACAGTTTTGCATATTCCATTTAACTGAATGGAAATAAGCCATTTACATCATATTGATTCGGAAAGTTAAGTACGTAGAAGAAGTTAATAGCGTAAGTAAATACCAAGCTACTTTAAAATGTTTATTTTAAAATCTTAACAGGTTTTACTTAGTAAAAATTAATTTTTCATAATATAAACAGTGTATATGACGTAATTTTTATAAGCATATTGACCTACAGGAAGCTGTGAAGGAAGAGGAAGATGAAAGTAATTGTTTGGTACTGCCATCTGGGGATAGGAAAGCATACTAGATTTAATATACAGGAATTTAAATATCCACTCTATATGCTAAAATACGTCTCCCTAAAAGTAAAATAACTTTAAAAAAATTATGGATATGAAGTAAATCGGCCATAAAATGATTATTTTGATAAATATTCAGGTAAATATTATTTTATAAATCATATAATCAATGCAAGTCCCAAGAGAAAGGAAGATATTTGAATTGGATATGAATCCACGACATTTATTAATAATTAATTTATAGAAGGGTGATATGTGAGGGAAGGAATACGAGGTCTTGATGCCTTAATATTTATTTTTAGAGGGATTTTTAATTGTCTAAAAAATATTCTTGCTTATTCTTCTGTTGTGCATGCTGATAGGATGCCTGGGACTAAGTATGTATTGTTTTGCTTTAGAAAATTAATATAAATATATGTTATTTCTCAACCGCTCGTTTAAAATTACGAATTAATTTAGATAACTCTTATACAATTTTCAATTGAATTGCTGTTCTCTTTAGGTTTCACGCATTGTAAACACCTCGTGGGAATGTTTATCACATACCATTATAAGTTAAATATAACCTTCACCTCTCTTCTTATCATCACTTTTGCTTATTATCAGAAAGTAAATGCTTATTCTTCACAGAAACAATGAAAATAAATGATTAAACTTTTTAAGTTTTAACTGTTGTTTAATGTAGAATATTATATATTATACTTCAGTGTAAATCTCAGTAACATTAACTAGCATTTTATAATAGAATAACTGCTCTTTTATGCATTAGTACAGTAAAAATTGACCAAATTTGACAAAATCGACAAAAAGATGCAAGTTTCTTGCCCCTGTAAATCATACTTTCCATGATAACAATCGAATAATGCCAGTCATCTATCTAATATTGTTTTCGAGATTAACGAAAGACAGACAAGCAGACAGACCCAAAAAGAATTAATTCGTAAAACTAAAAGGACAAGCATAGCATAGTAATAAATTACTCAATAAATACCTGAAATGATGTTACTATAGTAGCAATAATCTCATAAACTACTTCTCCTCTTGTTCCTGGATCCGGACGGAAAGGTGTTACCAAATAATGCAAACCCAACAGTGGTAAGAGGATCAAAGTAGCTCGAACTGCTTTCCTATCGTAATTAAGTTATTATTATCCCTAAGTAATATTGTTTAAGTAAATCCTTGTATACATACTTAGTTTGATGCGTCTCTGGAGAATTTGCAGCTCTTAATTTTGTCACTAGAACACGTACAATGTTAACCAAAAAGATGACGTTCAACTGTAAAATATAATTAAATTTTTAAGTGTTTTCGTTACTTATTTAGATGTAAATAAAGAACTTCATTTATAAAGTATTAAATAGTTAAATTATCAATAACAAAAAAACAATTTTATTTATACACTTACAGTAAAAGGAAAGTAATATAATTAAGCTTTATTTTATCCACATTATAAATTCTAATGATTAAGATTTATACTGTTTTATGTAACTAATATTGGGGTAGGAAATTATTATATGCTTACTTCATTTATTATAAAAATCTCCTAAGTTACCAGGAGGATAAGTCGTGATGTAATTTAACAAGTAAGAAGTTTCTGCTTCCACAAGTTTAATTTAATTAACTTAAATATATTACTTTCTTTCTTAATTCTTATCAAATTGGTTTAAATATGTTTTAGTTATGCATCTAATTAATAAATAATAATAGTAATTTTAATTTAAATGCGATTTAAGATCAAAAGTTTATACACGTTTTACATTCGTTATCTTAAGTTATTTGCTCTGGTAGTTTAGGCAGAGTCAAATGAAGCCTTTCCTTGGGGCCTCGACTTTTTAAGGGTCTCTTAATTAAAACACTAGTCCTAAGAATACTTTAAAATCTGGCAAATGATTTTAGAGTTCCCATTATACGTGTGAGTCCCCTTTTTCATATTTGCTTTTCCTTCTTCATTTACCAGTGTAGGTAGTATAGGACTCACTGTACTGGTAGTTGGCACTTTTGGCATGGCCAACAATAAAGTTTTTCCGGGTTTCCTCCACAATGGAGACCAGCTTTTCCGAGAAGGAAAACTTTGGCAAAGACCGATAAGTTGTAGCCAGTGACCTCAATCAAAAGTAATTATTCTAAATTTCTGGGGTCAGTCAGTTGTCAGTCAGTCGTCTTTCCACTACTGCACGAGTTCTGTAGCTCTGGGCACATCAGAACAAATATTAGCTACAATGCCCTACCATAGGGGATGTGTAGCTCTTAGTGCTCCCAGAGCGGAAAGAGGTTTATGGGTCCTTCATATCTGTACTCCACCAAAAGAAAGAATAGATTCATGCTATCATCTATACAAATCCGAAACTCCTGCCCTTAAGGAAGCTTATAAGGGAACTCTTGCCCTTAAGCTTTTCATATCTGGTCTCGATTTTCACCAATCTAACACTGTTCTCCGGATTAAGAAAGGGCAAACAGTGGAAATTTAAAGGTCTACATTTCTTTAAAATTGCAGCCTAATATAGAAACTTCATAATAATAAATAATTCGGTAACAATGAGTTTATTGGATACTTACCAGCATTGATATACACACCGGTACTGTTATTATATAGAATGTCGGACTTTCTTCTATCCAGCAACTTTTTTAATACATAAAAAATAAATCAGTAATTATTATTATTATTATTATAAAAACATATATAAGTATAAAATGTTCATAATTCGAAATAAAATAGTAATAAATAACTTGTTATATACATTAATAGTAAATAAAAGTGTCTACAGATGGCGCTAGATTGCACACTACCTATTGTATTGTTTCTATTGAAGGGATGTGTGCGGGTTATATGCTGATTTTACCACAAAATATGATAATATTACTTACTAAACTGCTTCCTTAGATATAGATGCTCTGACCGAGCTGTATATAGTAATTAATATCAGCGGTAAAACTATAAAAAACAAATAATTATTTACAGTTAAAATCAACACTCACGTGTTAGAATCAATAACATGATACATTAATACTACTGATTCTGAGTCGGATAATGAATACAGATAACGACTTACCCCATCCAATAACACAGAACCATTTGAATATTTTATTTTCTTGTACAAAAGCGAAGACCATCAATGTATGCAAATGTAATCCCTCGCAGAACATCCAGAAATAGTTGCACACAAGAAAATAATGCACAACTATATGCAAAATTTGGCATCCTATCTGCAAGTTTGGTTTATTTATTCTTTTACTATATAAAATATTTGTATAAAAATTTAAAATTTTTAATGAAATCTTTACATTATTTGCTTCCAAAACTTCTACGTGTTGAACCACTTCGGTATACCATATGATCCATGTCATGTTGTTCATGATAAATGAGAAAAACAGATTCTTGTGAATGGTAATACGAATGCACTGAAGTGAACTAAAACCAATATTATTATCTATGTCAGTTGTTTAGATTAATTTCTTACTTTTTATAAATAGTTAATATTTATACTCACGGAAAATAAAAGAAAATTGCAAGCGATATCAACAGAGCAACGAGTGATACTGAGTATCCAGCAATATATAATTTATTAATCTTCTGTCTAAACTATAAAATTAAGTGAGATATAAATAATAAATTAAATATAATCTTAATTTCATTATTGTATGTATTAATAAAAGTACAGGATGTCCATCATATTTATTATATAAAAATTTTACGTAGGCTATCAGATACATTTACTTGTTATGTTTGTAGTTAGACCCCTCTATACTTTCGTTAAGGTTCTCAACCTTTTTTCACTCGTGTACCATCTGAGTCTTCTTGTATAGATTTGTAATACTAACGGGTATCCTTGTGGTACGTGTACCACTGGTTGAGAACCGAGCAATACCAACATTCTATACTTGTAAACACAATCGATTGATTAGTTAGTGTTTCAGGTGCAACAAACACGAATTAAATATCACATAATTGTATTTATGGGATAATACAATGCAACACAAGAGCGATATGCTAAGAGGGGGTGTGCTACCTTCAAAGAGGTCTTCCGTGAGAAATTAGACCCTAATTTAGGTTTATACATGTAAATAAAATCCTAAAAACCACGCAGTCGAGCTCGAACCAACGACTAACTAGTGTTTTATCTACTATACTAGAGAAGACTTCGTGGATATCCTGTATTTTTACACAAATAAAGAGATCATAATTGCAATTATTAATTTGAATTTTTATATTTAATCCTAAATGCTTCTCAATATAAAAATTCAAATTCCTGATATTAATCAATTTAATAAATTACAGAATTTAAACAATTCCACTCATTCTTCTACTCAACACAATGTGATATATATTGACACGAATACTTGTTTCAATATAACATATTGACATAATTCATTGATATCAAAGACATTAATAAATATTTCAGATTCTTGCTTCATGGAAGATTTCTTTAACTCCACTTACTCACTTTTCAGATAGCCATTTCTGCTGAAATTCTCTTTATTGAACAATTAAAAATAATTACATCACTATATATATATATTTCCTATATCTTCCTCTTCACATCCTTCAATAACTCAAATCATTTTCCAGTTTTATCGATTCAATTATCCTGAAGTTAAATTAAATGATAAATTTCAAAAGTCATCAGATATTGCTCGATTAATCCACTTTATGATCTTGAACAATTTAAACGTCAATATAATCCTTTTGACAGTTGTAAGTCGTAATTTTGTACTAAATATAGAAATCAAAATTGCGAACTTATTAAGTAGAAACTTTACTTTTATATATATATATATATATAATAATGTGATTTGTAA
>NW_019384672.1:0-10747 GCF_000671375.1 Centruroides sculpturatus | reverse complement strand
AAATAAAACTGAACTAAGTTAAGGGAGAAAATAGCAAAGCATCTACTTCAGGTAATTTCATTAAGTGTTTGCCACCAAAGGACAAATTTCCACAGAAAGACAAATACTCTATGCTAAGATTTCTTGCAGGAAAGAATATAAATGTCGTTTTTTTTTTTTACGTCACTGGTCTATCTTCAAATTGAATTTTCTATTAAACTGACAGCTTGCTTGAGAAGAAGTTTGTTCTTTTTTTTTTCTCTCTTTTTTTTTGAAATTTATCATCCATTGACGAATAGGTTTTAAATTAAACATTATATAAATCGATCTTACTCACTATCAGGTAAAAAACCAAGTATAAAATCGGGGCATGTAGAATATGCTATATCACCAGCAGGTGTGTCGTTCCAACAGCTCCATCCATCAAATGTCCCCGTGCAATATTCACCTAAAAATAAATAATTCCGCAAGAAAATAATGTATATAAATCACTAAAAAATATAAATAATCTTAACTAAGTTCACACAGGATAAGTTAATTACCTGTAAAAGTTTTACTTGTCGACACTAATCTTTTTATACACTGTTCGTAGGCGGTTGATAACTTTGAATTATCTCGAGGAGGTTTATCCAAGTTGGAAAAGTTTTCAATTAATTCTTTTAATCTTTTTTGTATCCCTAAATACTAAAGATAAATAAATTCCTTAATCCTAATTTAGTATATTGAATTGCTCTTCAGTTGATAAAGATCTTAAATTATTTTTTTGTATCCTTTATCTAACCTCATTAAGGTCAAACGAGCAGGAATCATAATTTGCAATTTCTTCTTCTTTGTAATTAGTTTCCCATTGCCCGTTCCATAAACAATTCTTCAATGCAGTTCCTGAGACGAACAATTTCTTGGTTTATTATATTTTAATCATTTAACTAAAAAATAATGGTTATTACACGTTGTAGAAAAGAAAAATCTCTAATAATATCAATGGATAGTCTACATGATATATGAATGAAACGTCATTAATTCGATTAATATAGTTTCTACACGCTATAATCTTAATTAATATACGTCATTAAATATAAATCTTTGTGTTTTTTTATTAGAAAATATAATTTCTTATAAAAACTTATGATATTTAGCTTCAAAAACGTATCAAATAAGTGTAAAAATATATAAAATAAATTTAAAAAGTCTTCATTTCACATAGCCATTAATAGAAATATAGTTTTAATATTCATCATCAATTAAGAAGAATCTATTAACGTAAATATTTTGCTAGTATTTAACTTCACTAATTTTAAATTAATTTATTTATAATGACTATTTTTAAAGTGATAAAAACCTGTTGAACGTTTGTGTTGACCTAGAGAAGGGCATGGCATAGATGCTTGATGTCCAGCTTTGGTTATATTCCAACAAATCCAGCCATCAAAAATGGCAGGACAGAATATCTCTATAAATAAATAAAAATGATTTAGAAGTACATTCTCTCACTTTTTTAGCTTTTTACTCATATATCTACTTACTTTTTATTCTCTATTGGTTCAGAAGTGGATAAAACATTAAATAATTCAAACTCGTTGTGTTCAAAAGTCTGTGATCTCCACTACTTTGCACCATTTCTTGTGGTGGCACAAAGCCCACAAACATGAGGTGTAGTACCTTTCTGCAGTATGTTGTGGAGCTTATGCCACCATACAGTCAGAGGCATTGCTGTGACTGGTGGCACAAAGCCTACAAACATGAGGTGCAGCACCTCTCAGCAATATGTTGTGGAGCTTCGTGCTACTATACAATCAGCGGCATTGCTGTGATTGGTGGCACAAAGCCCACAAACATGAGCTATAGAACTGTCAGTAATGCCACTGCTTGTATGTATCATTCGCAGTAAATATTTACTTTAATTGCTTTAATATTTAAAATACTCCAAGTGTTCTTGCCACATTTGTCCGCATTCATCTACAGTTCTGTTTCTTTCACGTACAAACGTCACCGGTACTTTTGGACACGTGCGTATATCTAACACCACCCCACTACAATACCCAAACTGTAGGAAGAAAAGTTTTTGAGTAATACTCGGTTGAAACGTACATTTTGAACACATCAAGTATGAAGCAATTCATGTTTTTCTATCATGTAAATCATAAAAAATATTAGAAAAAATTAATTACCATTATTATTAAACTGATTAGCAATTTGTCGGCATTCCCAATATAATTCAATTTGTTGTAATAAAATCTCTTCAATTAATTTATTTTTCTGTTCCTGATATTCACGTTCTGACTTTGTGATCTTATCAGTGTGCGGTTGCAGGCTCTAAATATAGAGATTTGTATTATTCAATTATGATAAAAACAAATTTAACCACTTAAAATATTAATAATATCATTAAAAGTATTCTTACTTTGACAAAATATAGAGATATAAACATGTAGAATATCGTTTTCGTGTTTCTAAATATAAACATCCTTTCTAGAGAAAAAGAAACATTTTTACATATTAGTTACAAACTTGCTCGCCAGATGACGCTTATAGCGTTAGACATTTTAAAAACAAAGCGCCATTTTAGTATTTTTAAATTTTATTATTTAAATAAATTTTTCTTTAAAAAAATTAATTAATTATAAATTCTAATAATNATTCAATAAAGGGAAAAGTTTAAAAAGAAAAGTACACTACAGTAAAATTTAATACTCGTGTAATGCTAAAGATTCTTTATAGAAGCGCCTCACGTCCTGTAACGAAGGATTATTACTTTACAGTGTTGCCTGTTTCCTATTTAATATAAAAGGCATACTTTAGTGTAATATTTGTAATATATAATCTATTAAATAAAATTAAAATCGTTGTATTTTACTTACACTCTTCTAAATCGAAGGGGGTCCCTGTAAAAACTGCTGCAGAAATATCCAAAAAATTTGTATTAAAAATTAATATTTTTTGGGTCTTCCATCGTAAAAATACTTTGTAAAGGTATATTAACTACAAGATTACACTACCTTCTATATAAAAGGCTGTATGAAAGCTTAAATTTACGAGTAAAGTAGTTTTTCCTAAACAAAATCGCCTGAAAAATGCCAAAAATTTTACGTGTTATATATACAAAACTTGTATTTTTAAATTAAAAAATAAAAGTAATAATAATACTTTAAACGTCATTAAACATGCAAATTACTACACTAAACATTGACAGTTTTATGGAATATTAATTACTGTACTGATCATTTACAGTTGTATATTAACTGGTTTAGAACACTGGTTTCTCTTGTACTAACCATTCATCTAACTGCTAAACAGATGGTTTTCAGTAACATTTGCTGTATCGTAATGGCTTTCACTCGTTTGTTTTCTCATCACGATTGCTTCTTCACGACTTTGGATGAAAAATTCAGACAGTAAGATACCAACAATGTACTAGATATAAAGTATATATTATGGTAAATTATGCTGAATAATTCCATACGTCACACTATAACAACCGCAGCAGGGGCACAATTGAACAATTAAATGTTATATTGTTTGCTTTAAGTACTCGAACAAACAATTTATAAGGTTATATTATGTAGTTTTAACGTCGATAACCTTACTTTTAAGTGCATTTTTCTTAAATTACAGTTGCTAAGATACAAATACTTTTATCGTAGTTACAAATATTAAAAGGAATTTTTTAATATTAGCAAACATTATTTTACATAAATCCTTTAAAAAAATAAAATTTGTAAGAAATACTCGTTAAAATATTTTAAAATCCTTTATAATTACAGCGAAAAACCTGTCTAAAACAGAACCCGAATACAGGAAAAAAAAAACCTGGCTAAACGGGAGCAATTTTCTATGTTACAAAATAAACCTGTCTAAAACGGAAATTTTCAATTTTTTTCTAATTAATTTGCAATTTTTACAAAGTTAAAAGGTGCGGAGAGGTGCGAAAAGAACACTTTTTAATTTATACTTTTATAAATTAACTTAACGAACATTTAATTTAAGGGTTGCTTTTAATTAGAAGGAGAATTACTTACCTTTTTTTTCACTTTGCCTATTTGTCAAACAAGCAATTACACTGATTAACTTCAACACAACCGTTCTGTACCAGTGTAGCCAGTATACTGATGTAGACTACAATCTACAAGCTGCTATCGAATCTGTGTTACAACAAGCGCTTGCGCTCAACTGCTATCGACTTGCATTCACCCAACTTCTTTTAAAACCCATTAAATATCAATTCTTACGCCAAAAAAATAATATAAATATTTGTAATTTTATATTATTTACACCCTGTTAATTAATATTATACTATTTTATTTACGTTATAACTAGGACCTGTCACGTGCGACTAGCCGGACTATTTGGCATTTTAAGTTGGCCTCATTTCTTGTAAATAGGAAAAAAAATGCTTATTTGTTGCCAAATTTTATTATTTATATAACACGATATACAATTTTTAATCGTGTTTTATATGTTGGAAGTTTATGGGGTCTCTCCTTATCTCTTAGAAGCATTAGACATATGGATAAGTGTGTTAGACACGTCAGGCACAGGCCTAATTCCTGGGGGGCCCGAATTTGAAAAAATAAGGTAATTTTACCGTTGAAATTGTATACTATTTCCATAGCTACAATTAGACTCTTTCTGTGTCCATAGACACTTTAAGCACATGACTAGAAGCTCCAAGTCTGAGGGGCCCAAAATTGGATAAAAAATAAGGCAATTTTACCGTCGCAATTGCAGCATATGTCAGAATTTATAAATCATTTCATAGCAATTTGTTTATAATGTCCTAAAATTATATGGAGGGGATTACATATATACATAAAGGGCTAGACACTAGTGGGCCCTATGGTCTAGTCCCAGATACAGACCTGACTTTACATTAAAAAATTTTAGGGCCTAACTCTGTTATATTTGTTTTATAAATTTNAATAAAAAATTATACTTCAGAAGTTAATTTAGCATCAAAATCGTAAAATATTTGAGTAGCCCAAGACATAGCCAAAGATTGCAGCGCCACAGCACTGGCGAAAATTTAAATTTTCCGACTGGAATTCTTTCGGATGATTGACGTTTCGGATGATTGACTTTCGGATAATCGACGCTCTACTGTATAATTATATTTTAGGTGTATTTTTTGGTTTTAAAACTGTGTTTTCTTGTAATTTTAATTTAATTTTTTCCCGAAAATATCGTTTTAAAATGGAAATGGAGTCTTAAATTTGATGAAATGAGATATTTTGTGAGTTAATTTTAAAAAGTTTCGTGAAAAAAATGAAAATATTAAAGTGATATTTTCGAAGAGAATAGAGAAACATCACCGTTACTTAAGACTATAACAATCGAACGGAAAAATCAATTACTCTAACGCTTTTTCTTTGTATAAATGTCAAAAATAGTAATATCGAAAGTTAATTTTTCTTTTGCCATTTCAACTTTCCTTTGACTTAAAAGAGAAATTTCAAAAATGCAAGAATTCTTTTATAAAACGAATTCTCTTAATTTGTAATTATTTTAAAGTTATTTTATTCGACTCCAAGTAATTGTAATTATGTGAAAATTTCATTAAATAAATTATTTTTCTGCTAAATTTAACTACAATTTTCTACAGTGGAAAAGTCGATTATCATTGTTTTACGATACAAGTAAAGAAAAATAATAAGTTTAGGAAGAGGAGGAGGTCAAGTTTTAAAATATTTTAACATCAATTAAATTCATTTATTTTTAGCAATATAAAGGGGATTTCAAGACGTAATTATAAGTAAATTTTTTGTTTTATAAGGGGGAGGGAATATTTCCCTTATTCTATAGAATTAAGAGGGGAGTTTTCTACAACCTGGAAAGGTATTTCTTCCAATATCTATAAAGGTAGTTGTCTATCCTTTCTGAAATCGGTCAAGTCTGTATACAGATCAATCGATTGTAACAGAATGTAGAGTTCAATAATAAAAGGTCCCTTTGATATGTTACAGTAACGCATCGTTTCACAAACTCCTATTAATGTGGAAGAGATAAGTCATCTTGCAAGTTAGAGAATGTTCTACATTCTCTAACATAGAAGATGACTTATCTCTACCCAGTTTTGTACTCAGAAGATGACATCTGACATGGTAGGATCATTTAGTGGGATGTTTTCCAACCTTTTCTTAATTGACAACTCACTTTTAACGTAGTGAAAAGCCATGATAAAACAAAGACCTACTACTAATGACTTAAAGGCATTACTCTAATGGAATTAAGTCAAGTTTACTATCTTAAATCTAAGAAAATGGTACAGATATGAGGCATTTTATCTATTATATAAAAGTTTTGTATGAAATTTCAGCTTATCGACAGTATATGAACCAATTTCTATTATCGAAGCTCAAAGTTAGACTTAGACTCGTTACGGAAGGTACTTTCTTTCCGCCAAATAATAATACATTTAGAAGTGTGAGGAATAACGAGAGGCCTTAAATTGCAGTTTATTTAACTTACATAAGCTAAACGGACCTTAATCAAAGCATGAGAATAGATACTTTTAATTATGTATATATTTTACATAAAAGGCAAAATAAGTATGTATTTATGTTAGGTTAGAGTTCTATACCGTTTATCGACACCAAATTTCGCATGAATATTCTTCGACACCTTACTGTGGACCACCCCAACCAACCTCTGTTGACTTATTACATTGGTCATTTAACACGTTCTCACCGAATTTAGAATGAAATACTGTGTTCCACCCAACCACCTCTAAAGACCTCCCCTCTTTGCTTATTCACTAGGAATTTTTGTGTGTGTATTTTATCTTTATTATTGTAAATACTTAGGCTAATTAATGTACAGTTTAGTTAACAAAACTATTGTTTTTATCACTCTCTCCCAACCCAACTTTACCAATTCTCACCCCCTCGAAGACAGGGCACGAGTACATTTTTCTGTAATCCTACATGATCTATGCATTGATTAATGAAGTCTATTCATAGATACATACGTATATAAACAAATACAGCTCCCTTTCAAGATATATCATGATAAAGATAAAGCATTATATATATCTTGAAGCAAGATTAGATACGTGAAAGTCTGTCCGATTACACGAGAATCCTCTAGATTATACGAAACTACTTTTCGCTATCTCAAGACCACTGGGGGATTACATATAGATAGTTTGCTAGAATGAAAGCAATGTAAACCTTGGATTTAAACTATCTGCCAATGTTCAACTAACTAACTAAAGCTGAAACATAATGGAAAGATGCGAGAGTTGACATAAAGCCAACTCTTAGAGCTGGCTTCATTTAAACGGCACTGGCCAACTTCCAGTCCCCCATTGACCCATTATCTTGCTAAATCTCTTAATATCCTTTGTGTATATTTGGCTATCTCGCAATTATTACTGTATTGTAATTATCTGCATATACACTGTTGCTGTCTTTGTTATAAACTACAGACTTTGTTGCTGTTCTGTCTTTGTTATAAACGTTTTTAAAGTAAACTTTTATACCGATTTCTCTTTATTTATTTAACTTTTTTTCAGGTTTAAATTATTCCTCAATCGTTTAAAACGGACAGCTAGAATAAATAAATACTGTATCACGAATCTATAAACATACACCTATACGTGACGAACATACGAACTTGAAAATCTTCTTAAACACTACGTAGAGTACAGATACGTCAGAAATAATCCTAAATTATGAGATAAATTAATGTTAAAATTTTAATTTTCTTAAGTACATAACTTACGTATAGAAGCGCTGTATACAATACAAAATTCAATAACTTTTCTCTAGTCAAAGGTCAATTTACAATCGATAAAACGGAAACAATTCGAATTGTTGGCGTTTATCAAAATAAATCAATTAGAATAACAATAAAATAAACTAAATACATAAGATTTTTGTTATTTTTATTGTTTTCCAATAGAAAATAAACCAAAGAAATAGCAATTTTTAACAGAAATGTGTTGCAGTTTCTCTCTTAAATCCTTTTGGCTTTCCTGGTTACTATATATATAACACAGGAACGTATAGCAATCGATGAAAAAATGACCCACCCTCCCGAAAATTTTTAACTTTTAGACTCGGGCATCTTCAAATGTCGAAAAATGCAAAAAATTTGAGGGGTTTTCCTGTATTTTTCGGGAGTTTTCTTGTATGTTTGGATGTTAGTGTGTAGAGATCGCGATTTTCTTCACACAATTCAAAGCTTAATAACTCACGTGCCTTATGTCTAAAATTCCCGAAATTTTGCAGGGAGATTTGTATATTAGGGGCATTGATGCCATTTAATTTTGGAGGTTAAAGGTCAAGCGGTGGGAAAATACAGGTGGGTTATGTATCTCGAGTGGGGTAGGATTTAATGAAGAATTTACTCGTTATTATCATTTACAACTTCTTATAAAACTCATCTCTATCCTAAAAATTAAGCTCCTTATCATTTTTTAAAATAAAATCTCTTAACAGATGGCGCCACGCACAATTTTAACTTTCTTTCCGGGAAAGTTACGCAACTTGTAGACCTTTATCCTTTCACATAAGATTAATGAAAGATATTATAACATTTTACATCGATATAATTATATATATTATATAAAATATTGTTTAAGGACTTGAATTGAAGCGAAGTATTAATGCTGAACTTCATCAGCGCTGTAAAATTACAGGATTGGGAGCTATAAACGGGCAAACTAAGAATTAAATTACTCATTTTACGTCAGAAACTTGAATTTTCCAAGAGTATCCAATTATTTTTTAGCATTCGATGCAAGT
The DNA here is from genome assembly GCF_000671375.1 of Centruroides sculpturatus. NCBI lineage: Eukaryota > Metazoa > Arthropoda > Arachnida > Scorpiones > Buthidae > Centruroides > Centruroides sculpturatus. Next base: position 2,027 of record NW_019384672.1, on the reverse strand, counting down.
TTCTGTATCGATCTTTATTAATAAACGAATTATGAATCGATAAAATGTTTTAAAATACCCCTATTATTGAAGTTACTGATGTAGAATACGAGTGGTATCAAGTAACATTCATTAAGTCTCCCCCCTTTCCATTTTTTTTAACATCTAAACACCGGAGACAGATTAATTTTAGTCACTTCTTAATAGAGGAAAAGAAGGGGGAGAGAAAAAAAATGGAAGAAGAGTGACCTTCGATTGTATCGATCCCTGTTAAATTGTGACAGTTAATGCGCTTTAATTAGCACATACAGAAGTAATTCGAAGTTAGCAATTATCACATTGACTAATAAATGAGGTTTATTAGATCTGATAAATCTTTGTATAAAATTAGAAGATAAATCACTAAATAAATGTTCTTTATCAAGTAGAACAAAAGATGTAAAGTGTCGTAAAACACCATCTCGTGTGCATTCTTTGATAATAAATTGTTGTTTATCTATAGTGTTCATCTGGTTAGTTTTACACTTTAAGAGGCATAAAACGGATTAACTTAAGTGTATTAAAATGAAGTACAACCCCCCTACGACGTCCACCTCTATATCAGTAAGGTTCCTCTTTAAAATGCATACAAACCTCTAAATAACGACAAGTAAACTCATGTGGACAGATCTACAGAATGTACTGTACCTCAAAGAATATAGAGGTTACGTTGTACTTAAAAGTAATATAAATATCTTAAGAACAGCTGCTCTACAGTTTAAATAATTGTTTACAGCTTCCAAATAAACACATTAATTTTCTAAGGGAAGAAAATAAATTCTTAATGATGATGATTATTTATTTTATTTTAATAATAAATTAAATTAACGAAAGAAATTTACCTGTTATATATAACAGAGGGAAAGTTTGGTGATCTGTCAAAAGATTTGTTCGTTTTTTGGACTCGGGGGAACTTAAAACCTCCATAATTTGGGAGATTTTTCTGTATATATAGATGTGTGGGGACATATTTAAATGCAAGAATATTTGGGGGTTTTTCCTCTTATATAGATGTGTAGGGGCACGTATAAACGTCCAGAAATGCAAGAAATTTTAGTGTATTTCCTGTATGTATGGATGTTACTGCGAATATATGAGAAGGGCACGGTTTTGTTTCCCCCATTGAAAGATTAATAACTCTTATGCTTTTTGTCCAAAATTTTTGAAATTTTGTATGGAGGTTTGTGTGTTTGAGGGACCCATGCTATCAAATTTTGGAAGTTAAAGGTCAAATGGATGGGCAGATAAAGGGAATCGTGTGTTTTATCACGAGTAAGGTACGATTTCTTTTATAAAACACTTCTTTCTTCTCAAAAAATTAAACTTTCTGTCATTTATAATAGTAAATACAGTAATATATAAAGATTTTAACGAGCAATTTTTACGTTTTGCCGGGAAAGTAACGCAACTTTTTCTGTATTTTTATAGCACAAATAATCGTATTCAAATAAAAAATGTTAACGATAATTTAAACAATGTTAAAATTAATTTAATTTACATAAAACTTAATTAAGTTTAAAATTGAAAATCACATTTAAAAAGTAATTATTTAATCATTTATTATTTCTTACGTAATAATCGAATCTAACAATTGTTGAAAGTGAAATTTTTATAATATTGTAAATTCAATTGTGTCGTAATAATTAGATTTAACAATTTAAAAAAAATGCTTCACTTTCTAATTATTCAGCTTGATTATTACGTCACATTTATATGATTTTATATGCTTTGATTGTGACGCAATAATTAAGTATGATGTATGTTTTGTACGCTTGATTATTACGTCATAATTAAGCATTCGTCATCTTTGATTATTATATCACAATCAACTGACGCATGCTTATAATAATTGTGATATAAATAATTCTTTCATTACTTTAATTAATAATACAAAAATTGAAATCGAGTAGTTTTTCTTTATGACGTAATAATTAATTGTAACAATTAAAAAAATGAAAATACATTATTTCTGATTGTTACGTCACAATTTATGCACCGAAATCGAATAT
>NW_019384671.1:597475-603561 GCF_000671375.1 Centruroides sculpturatus | reverse complement strand
GATCACCATTGTAAAAATGGTGATCATCTGAAATATATTTTTAGAGCAACTTTGTCTTTAATTTGTGAAAAAATAATTTATTCATCCGACGGAAATTCACAATTTATTATCATTAATTGTCTTTACATACCTTAAATTATTTGGAGGTTTTAGGCCACTAGGTGGTGAGAAGTAAGAAGAAGAAAACCAGGGAACTGTCCGAAGCCCATCTAAGCAATAATGCTACAGGACTATAAAAATTATAATCAATGTCTTCATTTGAAACTGACAGCTATTATTTATGTTCTACATTTGAAACTTAACTGTCACTATTAGCATCACTTGAGTCTTCATTCTCAGATGGTGCAGTGGCTTCCTGACACCAGGAAGCCACTGCACCATTGAAGTTTGATGCTGAATCACAAGCTCATGTTGTGCCATACAATGTCTTGCTCAGTTGTAACTGCCCTTAAATTTGGAAATTTTCATATTTTGAGCAATCCTTCAATCCATTCATTTCAACATATACAGAAAATCCATTTGTTTGAATTTCATGGATAAATCTCAACAGATTTGCTTCGAGGTCCACTTGAAATTTAACCCTTCTTTACTGACATGATGATATATTGTCAGTTTCACATATCATCATTCCATATGTTTCACAGTGAAACATATGGAATGATGATATTTCGTCATTTTGAAAAATGTTTAATTTTGATCAAAAATTCTCTGCACTATTTTACTTGCATTTGGTGATATGTTATTGCTGCTCACTGCCTGTAAGTTTTATATATATAACTTATGTTTTGTTATTTTTGGCACCAAGCCAAAAACAAATAAAAAATGAAACGGTTTGATTTTTTGTCAAAGTAATTTATAACATCAAAAACTTACAAAAAGAAGTGTTAAATTATGACCTAAGTAATTTTTACTCTGAATGATTGTTGTGCCAAAAACTACATAAAGTAATAAATATGTGATTTTTTTTTTTTTTTTGTATCTCTATTATAAAAATTTGATTTTTGGTGAATTTTTAAAATAAAATATGTAGTGACCTTGAGTGACCAGTTTGAATTGGTGTTTTAAAGGGTAAAGTACAGTAGAGTGCCATTTATCCGAATCATTTGGGGAGAATCAATTGGGGACTGGGGTTGTTCAGATAACTTANGAACTAGGTATTAATTACAATCATGTTGGTTCTTCTGCAAACTTCAAGTCTACTTTCTCTTTCATTTCTTTATCCTAAGTTCCATGGTCCAATTACATTGTCTTCTCCTCCTCTCCCAATCTTGGCATTCATTTCCCTCATAATAATCATTACATCTTTCATGATATAACTTACAGCAGATTACATATGATCTTTGAGGGAATTTAAAATTGTAATTTAATAAATTTTTTACTTTTTAAATTATTTAAATTATTTAGAAGTGAATTTTGGAAAATAGTTTTTAATAACAGTGTAAATATGAGATATTGACATGCTATGAGCTGTAATCATCATTATTTTAGGTGATTAATTAATAGCTACTGACATTGAAAATCAGACATTTAAATACTCTTACTTGTTAGTGAAAACTTGTATCTACAGTGTAATCATTTTTTAGAACATTTTGCAAGTCTTAAGAACTATTTTATAGTTATGAACTGGTTTCCTAGTTTATTGGAATAGTTTAAGCTAAGAATTCTTTAAAGAAAAGCCAAAGCCAACCTTAGTGTTAATTATCATATTTCTGCACAAATAAGAAATGCTCTTACATGTGAAAATTACTTGTTTTGTACTTGAAACTAATCTCTTGCTTCAAATATAAGAGCACACTTGATATATAAAAGCATGTTCTCATGTGTGCCAGCTTGTTAAGGATGTGTTCTTATTAGGGCCATTGAGAGGGAAGAACTAAGAACTTTTCTTCCAGTCCAGAGAAAAGCTGGGGATTTGTGATGGTTACTATCCCTATAAATTAATGTTAAATATAAAATCTTTAAGATTGAATTTTATTAATAAGGAAACATTCTACATATTTCATTTGTTCAAAAAATAGCAAAAGGTGACCTGCTCTACCCTAGGCCCCAAATAAGTACAGTGGTGCCTTGTATAACGGACACTGCAAACAACAGACTTTCTGTTTGGCCGTTACATGACTTGAGCAACAGACTGGCTACGAACAACAGACTTTCCATTTGGCAGTTATATGAGGCGAACAATGGACTTTCTGCAAACAAGTGCGAATGATGTTTCCATTCTTTTGCCGTTGCCAATGACAATCTGCTATTTTTATAATATATTAGTATTATTAGAATATATTATTAGTATATCTGACGTACAGAGCTGCCGTTGGGATTCGGCTTGCTCCCTTGTTTATTACGTACATCACCTCAGTGCAGGGTATTTAAATTTATTCAAGTGTTGTGCAAATCATGGCTTCTAAAAAAACAGAAAGGTGATTTTAATTGAAACAAAGCAAGAAATCATCAGGAGTAAAAGTTGGCAAAAACTCTCTTGTCAAATGGGGAGAGATTGTTTGCCAACACTCATTATCCAAACAGAGCTGAGGCCAACAGGATCGATGATCTCTACAATGACACCCTTGCCCATCATTTCCGACAGGTGTTGAAGAACAGAGAGAAACAGACCACCTTGGACATGTTTTTCAAGAAGCCATCTGCCAAAAAACAAAGGATGGAACAAGAGGAGTTGACCCTGCAAGCCCCAGTAGCCTCTCCTGAATCTGACTCTGATTAAAAAACAATAAAAAGAGACCTGCTGCAATGTGTAAAAAGTCTGTATCTGTATGAATGTTGAAGAAAGTGTTCCTCCATCTCCTCCTCACAACATCTGACTACCCGGCATAATTGGTGACTGCTCCATTTTCATTTTTTTTATGATACAGTACGGTTATTTTATGCTGCGGAACAAATTATATGTTTTAACGTGTATTTCTATGGGAAAATGCATTTCGTTTAACAGACTTTTCACTTAACGGATGTGTACCTGGAACGGATTAAGTACATTATATGAGGCACCACTTATAATCATTCATTCATAAGGTATTCTCTTTATAGAGTGTTGCAGTTGATGGACAGTTCTCCACTCTTCATGGTTGTAGGCTTTCCATTTTTTGATGTTTTGCCAAGTTAGCCAACATAATCATAGATCTTTATTTTCTTCTCTTAACATTGTCATAACTTTTACTTTGTTTACATATATTTTCATTTGGTATCTTGCTTTTCCCATTTCTTTCAATCTATTTAGAATTTTTTGTAACTTTTTTGATAACATTGCTTTGCTATGCTTATTACATAGCAGAACAATGTTGTCAGCATACATAATGGCATTGATAAGGTGTCCATTAATTTTTACATCTTCATCTAAATTTTTGAACATTTTAACATCTACAGTGAATGGATGATGAACGAAAAGTGTTGGGGACAAACCACAAGCTGGACAGAAGATTCAGAAATAATTCATTTAGTAGAAGAATGGATAGGACCTTATGTCCTATTGCATTTCTATATCTTTAGTTGACTAGAATGTAATCAATTTGATTTCTTGTTTTCCGCTTTTCTTAACCCTGAAGATCTCCATGTAGCCAATCTTCTTTCATGCTATTGGAACTAGGTATTAATTACAATCATGTTGGTTCTTCTGCAAACTTCAAGTCTACTTTCTCTTTCATTTCTTTATCCTAAGTTTCATGGTCCAATTACATTGTCTTCTCCTCCTCTCCCAATCTTGGCATTCATTTCCCTCATAATAATCATTACATCTTTCTTCTTTTTAAGTTGAGGTATTTGTTTATAAGCTTCCTCTGTCTTCTTATCTGAATGGTCATTTATTGGCATATATGTCTGGATTAAGAAAAGGCCCCTTGGTTTAGCATCTATCCTCAATACTATAGTCCTATCAGATACTTTCCAATAGCCATTAACCAATTTAGCCATCTTCTTTTCCAGCATCACTCCAATTCCTCGTTGATGTTCCATTCCTCCTGAATAGATGAATCTTATTTCTTCATCAGTGGTAATATCTCCTTTTCCAGCGTATCTTATTTTGGAGATCCATAAGATTGAGATCTTCAGTATTTTTATTTCATGCATTACATTTTGTCATCTATCCTGTTTGATATAAATATCTAACATTCCAGATACCTATGTTAATTAATTAATTAATGCATTTCTTAAGGTTTGCATAGCTGTGTGGAATTTTTGTATCCACTCCAAGTTCCTAATGACTTTGATCATGTAGCATCATTTGAAGCATTTCTCTCATTTGATCTGTGTACTTTCTTAATTCCAGCACAGATCTGCTGCACTTCTCCTAGTAGCCAACTGCAAAGGAGTCCTATCCATTCTTCTGCTAAATGGATTATTTTTTAATCTTCTGTCCATCAAATATTGGGGAGATACAGATGCATGGTGGTTCCCTGTTGCCTTCCATGCTTCAGCAATTATATTTCATACATAAATAATTATTTTTCAATTAATTAGCTCAAACAAAACTTTAAAATATTCGATTACTTCAATTTTAAACTCTTCTGTTCTATTCTCTTCTTGTGAAATTAATTAATCTTATTAATATTAAATATTTCCAAAATAAAAATGACATGTATAATGAAAAATGCAAAACAAACATTTACTTATGTTCCACACGGGTTTCACAGAATTGCTTGTACAAAGAGACACTATGGTTTCAAGATACACATATCTAACTACTGCTACAGTTTTGATGTTCAAATTCGTTTAATCCAGTAATTATATGGATATGAAATATATTTTTAATTTTGAAACAATTATTTTTTTACATGTTGAAACTTTAATTAAACACACGCAAATGTTTGAATGAATAATGTCATATATTGATATAATCTTGTAATTAAATTTTGAATTATTGATTAATCTGATTTCAAATTTCCATTAATAATGAAAGAATAAACTGCTAATAGACCTTCATGTTTTAAAATAAAAGATGTTAGAGCAAAGATTTATATTGGAAGATGTGTTTATTAAATGAAAGCAAAAGTTATCCCTTCGTTTATTTTACACATCAATATCAATCTCTTTTGATTAGACTTTAGTATTACAGTTAAAATATATAAAAATATATAACAATGTTTTTATATTAAACATAAAAACATTGTTATTTAATGAAAATTTAATCTGATATATGCCACAAATAAATTAATAAGCTGCTATTGTTAAAGTATACTTCTTGATTTAAATCTTACTTATAAAAGCTTTTAATTAATTTTTTCTGTAGGAAGGCATCAAACTTTGTCAAAAGACTGGTATACCAATTAATGTCCTTGCAAATCGAGGACTAACAAAACAGCAGTTAAAAAAATTACAGAAGAGTCATGTAAATGATGAAGACAGTAGTGATGACAGTGAAAGTTGTGAAGAGAGATGTGACAATCAATCAACTGTTTATACTTGTCATTCAACAGCAAGCACAGTTAGATCCAAAAATGAAACACCTGAAGAAAGGAGAGCTAGAAAAGCACTCATTAAAAAGATAAGAAAGGTATTTATGATTTTCTTGAGTATTGCTAGAATAAATTTCCTTAAAGCGATTGATTTCAAAAGTTAAAATATAAGAATTACACATGAAAACATAAATACTCTTTAATATAATTTAGAGATTTTACTTTAACAAGATAAATCCATTCACTTTAGTTTTAGCTTTGCAATAGCCAAAGTGATTCACTTAAAATGAAAGATTTATTTACAGTAAAAAGAATACATAAAAACATGTCTTATTAATAAAAATCCTAAGTGATTTTCTCATACATATTTAACTGATTTAATAAAGTTAGAAACTGAAGAAAAATCAAAAATGAAGCAATCTTTGTTCAACATTAAGGTGTGGCCTGTACTCGAGATAATGAATAATTTTAAAACAATTTGAAATTTTAAAGCAGTTTATTGTCTCACAAATTAAAGACAAAGTTGCTCTAAAAATATATTTCAGATGATCACCATTTTTACAATGGTGATCATCTGAAATATATTTTTAGAATGACTTTGTCTTTAATTTTTGTTTTGTTCTTTATATATGTAGCATTTATACTGAAGAGGGGTTTAGATACTATATAGGCCCAAAATGCATATGT
>NW_019384671.1:581932-595541 GCF_000671375.1 Centruroides sculpturatus | reverse complement strand
GTTGTTCTCTAATGTTCTTAAGAAAATGTTTTTAAAATAATAATCGTGGCTATTGTATCATTAAAAATTATTTCTTTATTTTGTACAAACAAAATATATATATTGAAAAATATAAAAACAAAAAAAATTATACTTTAGAAGTTAATCTAGTATCAAAAACATTTGATTTGGCATGACACAGTCTGACTGGAATGCTTTCGGTTAACCGACATTTCAGTTGGTTGGCTTTTGGATAAACAACGCTTTACTGTACAACTAACCACATCAAAGTAAAAGGGTTAAACTTCAGTGTGTAACTCTCACTTGACCCATGTTTAACATGCGCTGAGCAAGCACTCAACTGTAAGCATTAACAATCACTTCATTCCCATTTGAAATTTGCAGTGTTGCCAGAATTCTTTATACCCACAGGTCTACTCTTGTCCCTTGGTGTAATTCTAAGATTTTTATTTTTTTCCCAAATGTATCATTTCATAAATGGGGTGTGGCCTATACATGCATGAATACAGTATTCGATAGCAATGATATGCTGATTTGAACTGACTTGATATTGAAAGATGCATGCCATTCCATGTGTTTGCAAAAGCCATTTTGATATAATATCTCAAAATTCATATATGTATATCCTCCTACGTAAGGTTTTTTCAGTTACTGTTGGGTCCCAGTCGTTTTATGAATGGTAATGGTTATTGACAAAGAGTGCTAATTACAGATTTGTTTCAAGAGCTAGAATATATATATATATAAATATATTCAAACAAGTTGAATAATCTAATAATTGCAGGTGTTTGCTGTATTATTTTCACTTCTTCCAGTTATAGGTTTTTTTATATCCAATAACTGCCTATCATTCAGTCATGTTACATTGTTTAATCAGTAAGGAATTAGAATATTAGAGAGTTTGTCCATCCAAATTCCTGACTTGAAACTAATATACCTTATCTGAAGTATTTTAGGGAGATGTATTGATGTTTAGTTTCTCAGAACCTTTAGAAGGTTCTGAGAAACTAAACATCAATACATCAAAGTTCTATTGTGGGCTTGCTAAACTTGTTATGAATAGTAAATTAAAGTATTCTTAATTCCATCTAAGTGAAAGGAGTACAAAAAAGGTTCTCTCATTGAGAATGCCATTAAACTTTCTTTATTTCTCTAAAGTAAGAAGTCAAAATTTTAAATATTTATGCAGGTGGTGTAAGATGTCAGTTTTAGAAATTTAATGTTAAATTTTTTGATGTATTTTGCTCTAAGAAAGAATTGTTGAAATGATAACATTTTCAATAACTATTGAGAATAGAATTTCTTGCATATGTGTGTGATATCTTGTAATTATTAATATCATTTCACATTACTGTGAGAAGTAATCATATATAAACAACTGGGGTGAAAACTTAAGTTGTCTTAAGTCATTGCAGGAAGTGACTTGTATGGTTGTAGCTCTTAAATTAATTGGTCTGAAAGTGAAGATTGGATGAAGATTTGGTGTTATTCAGAATATTCTACCTTCATTTCTGATAATGCATCTTTACATCTAGAAATGTAACTGGTAATCTAACTGAATGGTAAGCAGTTCGAATATCACCACTGCAAATAAGGTGTTAGTGAATTTGCTATTTTTGTTTATTAAAATAAAAATATCTGTTGAGTAGAGAATCACACCTAAATACAAAATTTCCAGCAAAGAAATGCTTAACTTCAATGTTTGAATGTTTTCAGCCACTATTTTATCAGCCCTCTTCAGTTACAAATTCATCAATCATATTCCTTACTAAACTTACTAAGTTGGAAGGCCAAAAAATTGAGAAAGTAAAAGTTAGTTTGCTCTGAAGAATCTGGGATAAAATCTGAATCTATATTTCAGAAATTTTTTGACTAGTTTTTCTTGTATATATTTGGACCTGTCTTTCACCATTCAGTAACCTCTATTGTGTACTTGGCTCTCCATACTCACAGGATGGAAGTGTTTAAAAGAATCTCTATATCAATGACATTAATCACAATTTAGAATTCATGCTGTTGTAATCATGATTGATTAAATTAAGGACTTATTAATAATGTTATGTTTAAATATCTTTAAATAAAAAGTATTTTATACTTTGAATTTTCCTATTTACATATTTTGACTTTCTATCTTACACTAAAATACATTAAAATAATGTTTCCTTAATTTTTTTAGGCAAGAAGAGCAGAAAAGAAATGTAATAAGTTGGCTTTTAAAGAAGAAAAGAAGAGACAAGAAAAAATTGCTCAGAACATTTTACATAATTTACAATCAGTAAAACTTGTATAAAAGAAATAAAATCTGTAAGTAATGCATAGATTTAATGTGACAACTTATCCTTTTTAAAACTGTGAAAAATTTAAATAGAAAGTAAAAAAAAAAAAATCAGTGTTTTCATCATTTAACTGACTAATGTGTTTTCTTGTAAGTATACTTTTGATTTTACCACATTTTACCAAAAATGCAGAAAAAAATTCACTTAAATTATCATTTTTTGTTTCTTCTGTATGAATGTAACAAATAAGCTATAAAATGTTTTAATAAAGAACAAATAAAATGTAGGTGAAATATGATTAAATTTTAAAATTAGGTTTTAAAATCCATTGTAAAAGCTTAAACTACACAACTGTCTAATTGGTGTGACAGAAAAAGATTTATTTCTCAAGTACCTTTGACAGTATATAGCTGTCCTCTTCAGACAATGTCATTCATAGGATACATTCGTAAAGTTGGAGTTAAATGAGAATGACGTCATCGTTATTCTTTTTTGATTGATTCGTTTATAACTAAATGGCTGTTCCTAAAATCTAAGATATGAATGTTGCTAGTACAGCCTTATCCGAAATATTTGATATTGATACTTTTAGTTTCACCTTCAGATTCATACAAACAAGGAACAAAATGTTTCAATATAGAACAAATTTAAATGTAGATTTTTAAGAACTTTTCTTCTGAAAGGTGTTAGATAGATTACTGGCATGACTATATTGTTAAAGGATAAGTATGAGATACAAAGGGCAAGCCACAACTAATTTGAGATGAGCATATATTTTAAATTGAAAAATTGCAGCCCGGCATTAAAAATTCTTTCTAGACTTTCTTTTTCTATAAGCTAAAAGTTTATTTTAAAGAAAGATTTTAGATAATGAAATTACAAAGTCAGTACCAGTCTTTGAATGATACAATACTTCCAGATGTGGAAGTCATTGAGAGAGATGTATTACTGTGCATAATTTTCAATAGATTTTAAATAATATATTTAAGTTGTAAAGTAATTTTGAGAACATTTTGAACATGAATTTCCTATTTTATTAATAAAACTGGTAACTTTGGTTTGTCAATAACTGAACTAAATTATGCATATTTACCTAAAAGAATTCAAGTATCTCTGAACATTTTAATGTTTAGTGTATAGATATAAATCAAATTATCCAAATATAATAAATGATTCAATATTTATTTCAATAAAATTTCTTACATTAAAAAAAATACTAATTCATAAAGTGTTTCAATGAGATAAATTGTTATAATACACAAATAATTACATGACTAGATAAACAACATCTTAAGTCTACCAGAACATCAAGGAACTGCTTCCAATTGAAACAGAACAAGTTTACTTTGTTAATAACAGAGCACAAAATATAAATATGAAACTAGTGATGCAAATATTTCAGAATTTTTATAACTTAACTACAAAACTACATTAAAACTTGGTAAATCTATGAGTAAAATTGCAACAATTCACATAAAATTATATATAATTTTTTGTACTTTAAAATATTTACAACTATCACATCATTTTGATATGTTTAATATAAAATATTCTTCAATACATTATGCTTGCTTATGTTCTGCAAGTTGTGTGTGTTTGCTTATTATATTCATCTGTAGGTTCCATGTAAATATTTTCAGTTTTGTTTGACATTTCCTCTTTATCCAATACATTCTTGTTATTTTCTGGAATGGAATCAGGCATTTCTATTATATTTTCTGCAATTTCTTCATAAATTGCTGAATTGCGTGTGGTGTCAATTGGCTCTGTATTGGGAGCCGGTGAGAGTCCATATTTGAAATAATAATGTTCTTCCATTAATGATGCTGCATGTTTGCTTCTAAAAATTGATGAAATTAATTATTTTCAACCATCAAGTTAACTGATAAATAAATATCTGTTAAGGTTACTTACTTTAATTTTTTAAATTTATGGGACACTCCAATAAAAATTATTAACAAACAAATTGATGTCACTATGGTTAAACATATAGCTGAAAGGTTTTTGAAGGTTTCATATTAAATTAAATATGTGAATTTAGAATATAAAAATTAATAAATATATTTAAGTTATTTAGAAAATACAAAAATGTTCTAAAAGTTTGAATTACAGATGATAGTTTATTTAATATGCATTATAAGAAGTTCTTAACTTAGTCACAAAAAACTATATAGTATGATACAAAATAAAAACTTGTTTATCCTAACTTTTGATAGATTAGATCCAATTTGAATCAATGAAAATCTAGATAAGTTTGTTAGGATGAAGAAATACACATGACCAAAACTTAAGGACACACAACAGTTCTACATGAATAGAGAGAACTGTAGTTTAATGCAGACAAATATGGCAGGAACTGTAATACTTGATGTCTAAGAGGATAATACACAATTTATAGGATTTTATAAATAAGTCTGTGGTGAAAAAGATAATACAGCAATGGACGCAATGGACATTGGTAAGCAATTTTTATCCATTCTCTACCTATGCCCAGACAGAGACCTGTCAATATGGAATATGCATTTTCTTCTTTGTTCACAAATCTATACAAGTTGCCACTGGCTTAGTGAAAAAACACAATTGCTTGCTTGTTCTTCAGTTTTGGATACGTGTAAGTATGCTTAGTATAAAATAAAGATAACAGTTTAGATTTTATTGTTTGATATGTTATTATTAACATTAAAGCTAAGAATGAATTAGTGTTTAATAAAGAAACCACAAATACTGTTTTATTTAAAACTCAATAGACATATATTAAAACTAACTGCATTTTTAATTATTCAAGCAGCTAGAGCTGGATTAAATTGAACTATTATAGAGTTAGTTAAAAAGTGATTAAACAATGTAATTTTTTACTAATTAGTCTTATGTCAGCTACAGTTTGAATAACTCACTTATTCTTCTGAGATAGAAGCATAAATTATCTTCATGTCAAATTATCATTTGTTTTTTTTTTTCTAATATTACTATGCTTTTATTGCAATCTCAGTAAATAGAAATTTTGGGTAATTGCAATTAAGATAAATTAATATTCTTTTGCAAAATTAAACTAAAATTTAATTTTTTATGTTTGGAAAAAAGTAGTTTTTTGTGACTAATTGTTGCTATATTTAAACAAATATATAACAAAAAAGGACTTACCAATGAAATTAGAGGCTATATTTGGTACTTCTGCAAAATGAACTTATTAGATACTGAGTAATAGTAATAAATACAAATTATAATCATACTTACCATGACAATAAAAATTTGTATAACTCCAAGAACCATTCTGTAGACAAATAGAGAATGATTGACCCACTTCTCTGTATCCCTCATTGCATTTGTAAGAGGCAATTCTATTTGGCACTCGATTAATAAATTTAACTTTTCCATTTGTTATCGACAGCAAATTTGAACATTCAGTATCTGTTAAATGAAGAACGTGAACAACAATATGTATTTAATAACACTGAACTAAAGATAACATACAGTCACATGTCAGTAACAAATTATTTTAAAAATTATGTAATTATTATGGTATGCTAAAATCTTTAAATTACATACATTCACAGGTTCTTCCAATCCAAGCATTATCTTCTCCACAGTAAATGACTGACTGTTGATCTAATATGGAGTTATTGCAAAGGACAATAGCTGCTGTTCCATAAATTGCAATTTCAGTTTTCATGGGTGGTTCATATCTTAATAGAGTTGCATTCTTTAATGTTGGTAATGGACATGAATAATCTACAGGATCTTAAGAAAAAATCATTTATTTCTTTTTGATTTATATTAATATAATCATATCTATTAAAAATTTATTTGAAAATTGGAAAAGCAAAGAATATTCAAGTACAAACGAAAACATCATTGAAGCAACTATGCATTTCCTAAATATAGATATTTACATTTGCTGACATATAAGATGAGCCTCATTTTTAGACAATAGTTTTGGGGGAAAAAATGCATCTTAAATGCTGGCAAATACTGTAATTTAATTAATCTTATAACTCAAAAAAACAATTCACTTCTTTGAACTCATGTCGTTCAGAAAAATAGTCATTATAAATTGTATAGTCTTCACATTGAAAAAGTCTGTTTTCTGTTAAAGTTTTGTTAAAGATGTTCTGTTTCTGTTTAAATAATATATGATGTATTCTATAAAAGGCATCTTTATCAATTTTTATTTTTTTGAGTGCATCTTGTTCTACAGAGCAAGAAGAGTATTTAAGAAAGGAAAATGGCTCGATTGGTTAAAAATTGAATATGAATTTTCAAAACACTACAAAGTTGAGAAAAACAGCTTTAAAGCTTTTCTTCAAATTTTGAAGAAAAATACTTTTAAAACTACATTTAAATTAAGAAACTTTGTTATTTTGTTAATTTGTACTGACGCCTAACAAATGCAAACCTCTAAAAATCAACAATTTAAACTTTAATCACATTTTTTGCACTTTGATGAAATTTACTTTTCCAACTTAAGGTACTTCCTCCTCATACATAGCACCACATTTATTGAAAATTAAACAGTGAAGATTAACAATCAGATGACTGATGTAGTAAAAAGCCCAGCCTGCTGCACTCTAGTTCAAAATCTAGTTGAAAATTCAATTCTTTATGAATGGTTTGATTTAGGTAAGTCAAAACTTGTCTTTCACTGCCCAGCTACCCATTCACTATAGACCTGACTAAACTTATCATGAGCACAAAACTGACTTCCAAAAATTGGAACGTTAGAACGATGTTGCTCAACTTTAAACGTTCGGAAATTACCTTAAAGTTCAATTACTGGTTAAAAAGGTTTTATACTGGTATGTGATAACTTACTGGAGTGAGTAAATAAACTGAGAAGAAGACTGTTATAATTATATTCTGTTTTATATTACTGTTCTTTAAATGGATTTCTAAAAGTTACTATTATTATAACAGTCTTCTTCTCAACTTACTGGAGTGAGTAAATAAACTATCACACATAAAACCTTTTTAACNTTGTTTCCATTCTTTTGCCGTTGCCAATGACAATCTGCTATTTTTATAATATATTAGTATTATTAGAATATATTATTAGTATATCTGACGTACAGAGCTGCCGTTGGGATTCGGCTTGCTCCCTTGTTTATTACGTACATCACCTCAGTGCAGGGTATTTAAATTTATTCAAGTGTTGTGCAAATCATGGCTTCTAAAAAAACAGAAAGGTGATTTTAATTGAAACAAAGCAAGAAATCATCAGGAGTAAAAGTTGGCAAAAACTCTCTTGTCAAATGGGGAGAGATTGTTTGCCAACACTCATTATCCAAACAGAGCTGAGGCCAACAGGATCGATGATCTCTACAATGACACCCTTGCCCATCATTTCCGACAGGTGTTGAAGAACAGAGAGAAACAGACCACCTTGGACATGTTTTTCAAGAAGTCATCTGCCAAAAAACAAAGGATGGAACAAGAGGAGTTGACCCTGCAAGCCCCAGTAGCCTCTCCTGAATCTGACTCTGATTAAAAAACAATAAAAAGAGACCTGCTGCAATGTGTAAAAAGTCTGTATCTGTATGAATGTTGAAGAAAGTGTTCCTCCATCTCCTCCTCACAACATCTGACTACCCGGCATAATTGGTGACTGCTCCATTTTCATTTTTTTTATGATACAGTACGGTTATTTTATGCTGCGGAACAAATTATATGTTTTAACGTGTATTTCTATGGGAAAATGCATTTCGTTTAACAGACTTTTCACTTAACGGATGTGTACCTGGAACGGATTAAGTACATTATATGAGGCACCACTTATAATCATTCATTCATAAGGTATTCTCTTTATAGAGTGTTGCAGTTGATGGACAGTTCTCCACTCTTCATGGTTGTAGGCTTTCCATTTTTTGATGTTTTGCCAAGTTAGCCAACATAATCATAGATCTTTATTTTCTTCTCTTAACATTGTCATAACTTTTACTTTGTTTACATATATTTTCATTTGGTATCTTGCTTTTCCCATTTCTTTCAATCTATTTAGAATTTTTTGTAACTTTTTTGATAACATTGCTTTGCTATGCTTATTACATAGCAGAACAATGTTGTCAGCATACATAATGGTATTGATAAGGTGTCCATTAATTTTTACATCTTCATCTAAATTTTTGAACATTTTAACATCTACAGTGAATGGATGATGAACGAAAAGTGTTGGGGACAAACCACAAGCTGGACAGAAGATTCAGAAATAATTCATTTAGTAGAAGAATGGATAGGACCTTATGTCCTATTGCATTTCTATATCTTTAGTTGACTAGAATGTAATCAATTTGATTTCTTGTTTTCCGCTTTTCTTAACCCTGAAGATCTCCATGTAGCCAATCTTCTTTCATGCTATTGGAACTAGGTATTAATTACAATCATGTTGGTTCTTCTGCAAACTTCAAGTCTACTTTCTCTTTCATTTCTTTATCCTAAGTTCCATGGTCCAATTACATTGTCTTCTCCTCCTCTCCCAATCTTGGCATTCATTTCCCTCATAATAATCATTACATCTTTCTTCTTTTTAAGTTGAGGTATTTGTTTATAAGCTTCCTCTGTCTTCTTATCTGAATGGTCATTTATTGGCATATATGTCTGGATTAAGAAAAGGCCCCTTGGTTTAGCATCTATCCTCAATACTATAGTCCTATCAGATACTTTCCAATAGCCATTAACCAATTTAGCCATCTTCTTTTCCAGCATCACTCCAATTCCTCGTTGATGTTCCATTCCTCCTGAATAGATGAATCTTATTTCTTCATCAGTGGTAATATCTCCTTTTCCAGCGTATCTTATTTTGGAGATCCATAAGATTGAGATCTTCAGTATTTTTATTTCATGCATTACATTTTGTCATCTATCCTGTTTGATATAAATATCTAACATTCCAGATACCTATGTTAATTAATTAATTAATGCATTTCTTAAGGTTTGCATAGCTGTGTGGAATTTTTGTATCCACTCCAAGTTCCTAATGACTTTGATCATGTAGCATCATTTGAAGCATTTCTCTCATTTGATCTGTGTACTTTCTTAATTCCAGCACAGATCTGCTGCACTTCTCCTAGTAGCCAACTGCAAAGGAGTCCTATCCATTCTTCTGCTAAATGGATTATTTTTTAATCTTCTGTCCATCAAATATTGGGGAGATACAGATGCATGGTGGTTCCCTGTTGCCTTCCATGCTTCAGCAATTATATTTCATACATAAATAATTATTTTTCAATTAATTAGCTCAAACAAAACTTTAAAATATTCGATTACTTCAATTTTAAACTCTTCTGTTCTATTCTCTTCTTGTGAAATTAATTAATCTTATTAATATTAAATATTTCCAAAATAAAAATGACATGTATAATGAAAAATGCAAAACAAACATTTACTTATGTTCCACACGGGTTTCACAGAATTGCTTGTACAAAGAGACACTATGGTTTCAAGATACACATATCTAACTACTGCTACAGTTTTGATGTTCAAATTCGTTTAATCCAGTAATTATATGGATATGAAATATATTTTTAATTTTGAAACAATTATTTTTTTACATGTTGAAACTTTAATTAAACACATGCAAATGTTTGAATGAATAATGTCATATATTGATATAATCTTGTAATTAAATTTTGAATTATTGATTAATCTGATTTCAAATTTCCATTAATAATGAAAGAATAAACTGCTAATAGACCTTCATGTTTTAAAATAAAAGATGTTAGAGCAAAGATTTATATTGGAAGATGTGTTTATTAAATGAAAGCAAAAGTTATCCCTTCGTTTATTTTACACATCAATATCAATCTCTTTTGATTAGACTTTAGTATTACAGTTAAAATATATAAAAATATATAACAATGTTTTTATATTAAACATAAAAACATTGTTATTTAATGAAAATTAAATCTGATATATGCCACAAATAAATTAATAAGCTGCTATTGTTAAAGTATACTTCTTGATTTAAATCTTACTTATAAAAGCTTTTAATTAATTTTTTCTGTAGGAAGGCATCAAACTTTGTCAAAAGACTGGTATACCAATTAATGTCCTTGCAAATCGAGGACTAACAAAACAGCAGTTAAAAAAATTACAGAAGAGTCATGTAAATGATGAAGACAGTAGTGATGACAGTGAAAGTTGTGAAGAGAGATGTGACAATCAATCAACTGTTTATACTTGTCATTCAACAGCAAGCACAGTTAGATCCAAAAATGAAACACCTGAAGAAAGGAGAGCTAGAAAAGCACTCATTAAAAAGATAAGAAAGGTATTTATGATTTTCTTGAGTATTGCTAGAATAAATTTCCTTAAAGCGATTGATTTCAAAAGTTAAAATATAAGAATTACACATGAAAACATAAATACTCTTTAATATAATTTAGAGATTTTACTTTAACAAGATAAATCCATTCACTTTAGTTTTAGCTTTGCAATAGCCAAAGTGATTCACTTAAAATGAAAGATTTATTTACAGTAAAAAGAATACATAAAAACATGTCTTATTAATAAAAATCCTAAGTGATTTTCTCATACATATTTAACTGATTTAATAAAGTTAGAAACTGAAGAAAAATCAAAAATGAAGCAATCTTTGTTCAACATTAAGGTGTGGCCTGTACTCGAGATAATGAATAATTTTAAAACAATTTGAAATTTTAAAGCAGTTTATTGTCTCACAAATTAAAGACAAAGTTGCTCTAAAAATATATTTCAGATGATCACCATTTTTACAATGGTGATCATCTGAAATATATTTTTAGAATGACTTTGTCTTTAATTTTTGTTTTGTTCTTTATATATGTAGCATTTATACTGAAGAGGGGTTTAGATACTATATAGGCCCAAAATGCATATGTGAATTGCAATAAAGGAGTACCTAACCTTATAGCTAAGAGGAAGTCTACCGGGTTTTTATTGATTCGGATTAAAGAGACATATACTCAAAATACTCAAACTATTCAATATATAATTTAATAATAATATTTGGTAAATGAAACAGAAATGAGCAATATAATAAAAAAGACATTTTTGTATTTTTGACATATGACATTTGGAGCCTCCCTTTCAATATTACAGTATTACATTTTTTGTTACTTATGGTGAAGTGTAATAAAATAGAAAAATAATGTTGTAATACTTCAGATGCTCTTTTTTTAAACTGTATACCAGTAAGTGTTATGCTTTCAGTAGCTATTCTGGAGTCATGGGATATGGGATAGAGATGGGTTATACAAAGATCTTAGTTTTGTTCTAGCAATTTTCTGCATAGTATATGCTATCATGGATTACCTACATGAAATTATGGTATTTCAAATTATAACTAATATGAAATAATAGTTAGTTAACACTATTTACTTATTGTAAAAAAACTTTACATTATTCTTCATACTTTTCATTCATGCTAAATTACACTAAAAATGTGAATCTGTATAAACTTTCATAATTTTATTTTTAAATACTGAACATGAAATATTAAATAAATATATTTTTGCAGCTGCTAGTCTGTCTTTAAAGGATTTTTTTGCAAAACCTTTCCAGAAGTTTTTGGAAGCTTACAAGTAAGTTTAAATTGTTCCTTTTATATATATAAATATATATATATGGATGGATCATATATAAATTTAGTTTTTATAACATTAAAATTTCTGAAAGAACATTGTTTAAAAATATAAATTTTAAAAATACTAGTTATATTAAAAGTAAGAATTTGAAATTTGATATTAAAAACAAACACAAATATAACATATCATATATTATTTTTATGTGAACAAATATTTAGTGATCTGTTATATTGTGACAGTATTATCATTCAGGAATTTGACTATAATTTGAAGTGTTGTATGCAGATTTTGATTACTATTAGTACATATATTCATTAATTGTAATTAATATACAGTAAAACCTGTCTAAATGGAAATTAAACTCAAATAGAGTGATTTTTCTATGTTAAATTTTACTATAAGTCTGAAACCTGTATAACAGAAATGAAAGAAGTTTTTAGGTACAAAGAATAGGTATGAATAAATTCAAAAACAAATGGTTTTGAAAATGTTCTGCTCAAAAATTGTTGTTGAATATAAGTTGAAACAGAGATTCTCCTGTTTAAATGTGTTCTGTTTGAGAATGTTCAGTTTTAGAATATAAGTTTTAACAAACATTCTCTTCTGTTTGGCCTATAAAAGAGGTAAAAAATGTTAGTCAAATAAAACTAGTTTTGCTGGAAAAGAAAGATGTATGTTATTTCAATAGACATTCCAGTTTGTATCTTATCTTTATTACCATTTAATATCCCAGGTATTGACAAAATTTCAGGTAAATATAAATATAATCAAATGGAAATATTAAAAATTAAAAAAAGAAATGAAAGCAAAGTTTTTGGTATTATCTTAACAAAAATTTAACCGAAAAGAATTTTTACTGGTGATAGATAAAATGAAGAAAATTTTGTTATTTGGAAGCAATGCAAATATAAATAATTTTCTCAAAAATAACATTTACAAAATTCAAGAATAGATCTCAGATTTTGGACAAAAATTTAGAGAATAATCTGCTTCTTGGTATACAAATATTAATTTACTGATAAAAAAAAAAATAATAAATAAATAAATAAAATGAACATAAGTAAATCTTTCATTAAATATTACAAAGATAAAAGATTGCAGCTTTTGTTTATAAAATATTTGTATATATGAATACATATAAATACTAGCAGACCCGGTCATGCATTGCTGTGGCTCAAAATGTATTGTAAATGTATAACACTTCCCCACAGGGGAGAATTTCAAAAAATCGCATCTTAGTGTACATTCTCTTGACATACCCTATTAAAACACAATCAAAAATGCAAAAAAACGCATCTAAACTAGTATAATATAAGTCTAGTTCTTCGTGGTAAGCCTTAATCCTGTCCCTCTCCCCCGCAGGGGGAAATTTTGACATCTAAATTACAGTGTGTGATCGGTTAACGAACAAATCGGATAACGAACACTTTCGCAAAAGATTTTTATGATCGGACAACGAACACATGTTAGCAAGATCTGGAGAGTAAGATAACTGGATGATGACAGGAATGCTTTTGTCGGTGAGGAATTGCTGCAGAGCAAGTGAAGTGTGACTCAGTGCATGATGGAGAAACCACTGTCCACACCACTAGTTGGGCCTCTTCCTCATAAACTTGCTGCAGGGCTGATAACATCTCTGCAACAGTTTTCCCCAATTTGCACATGAACTTGATATTTGCACCAGGGCTGTGGAGTCGGAGTCAGAGTTCGGAGGAATTTCTGGCCAGAGGAGTCAGAGTTGGGAAAAATATGTCAACTCTGACTCCAACTTTGGCATTT